>NW_022436999.1:1597103-1600025 GCF_009761245.1 Sapajus apella | reverse complement strand
TGTGTGTGTGTGTGTGTGTGTGTGTGTGTGTGTGTGTGTCTATTGTAGATGGGATTCCCTTCTTGATTTCTTTCTCAGCTGATTCATTATTTGTGTAAAGGAACACTACTGAATTTTGTGTTGATACTGATTTTGTATCATGCAACTTTACTGAATTTAATTATTAGATCTAAGAGTTTTTTGGTGCAGATTTAATTTTTTTCTAGATATAAGATTGTATCTTCAGCATAGAGGGACAGTTTGACTTCATTTTTTCCAATTTAGATGCCTTTTCTTTCTTTATTTTACCTGATTGCTCTGGCTTGAACTTCTAATACTGTAATAGAGTAGTGAAAGTAGACATTCTTGTCTTGTTCCAGTTTTTAGAGGAAAGAATTTCAGCTTTTCCCCATTCAGTATGATGTTAGCTGTGGATTGGTCATATATGGCCTTTATTATGTTGAGGTATGTTTCTTGTATGCCTAGTTTATTGAGAGTTTTTATCATGAAGGGATGCTAAATTTTGCCAAACATTTTATGTCTTTTGGGATGATCACATGGCTTTTGTCTTCCATTCAATTGATGTGATAGGTCATATTTATTGAGTTGCATATTTCGAACCATCTTTGCATCTCTGGGATAAATCCCAGTTAGTTGTGGTGTATTATTTCTCTGATGTGCTGTTAGATTCAGTTTGCTGGTATTTTGTTGAGCATTTTTGCATCTATATTCATATGGGATACTGACCTGCAGTTTTCTTTTTTCGTTGTGTCCTTATCTGGTTTTGGTATCAGGGTAATGCTGACCTCGTAGAATGAGTTAAGGAGAATTCCATCTTTTTCAGTTTTTTGGAATACTTTGAGGAAAATTTGTGTTCTTTGGACGTTTGATAGAGTTCAATAGCAAAGCCATTGGGTTCTGGAGTCTTCTTTATTGGGAGACTTTTTATTACTGCCTGATCTTATAACTTGTTATTGGTTTGTTCAAATTTTCTGTTTCTTCTGGATTTTTCTTGATATGTCATATGTGTCCAGGAACTCATCCATTTCCTGTAAGTTTTCTAGTTTGTTAGTGTGTAGTTTGGAATAGCCTCTGATCTTTTGTATTTCTGTAGTTATCAGTTATCATGTCTCTTTTTTCATTTCTGATTTTATTTTGGTCTTCACTGTTTTTTTTCTTGGTTATCCTACCAAATGGTGTATCAATTGTATTTGTCTTTTCAAAAAACCAACTTTTCATTTTGTAGATTTTTTTCTATTGTGTTTTTAGTCTCTATTTTGTATAAATCTTCTGTGATCTGTTATTTCTTTTCTTCTACTAATTTTGGGTTTGGTTTGTTCTTGCTTTTCTAGTTCCTTCAGGTGCACCGTTAGATTGCTTATTTGAAATCTTTGTCCATTTTTGATGTAGTCACTTATTGTTATCAAATTCTCACTTAACACTGTTTTTGCTATATC
This sequence comes from Sapajus apella, assembly GCF_009761245.1. NCBI lineage: Eukaryota > Metazoa > Chordata > Mammalia > Primates > Cebidae > Sapajus > Sapajus apella. The sequence continues at coordinate 1,598,589 of NW_022436999.1, read as the reverse complement.
CCATAGATTTTTTACATTGTAGTTTGGTTTTCATTTCCTTCAAGAAATTTATTCGTTTTCTCTTTAGTTTCTTCTTTGACCCAATGGTCATTCGGGAGCATGTTGTTAAATTTCTATGTATTTTTATAGTTTCCAGAGTTCTTCTTATTATAGGTTTCTAGTTTTTATTGTGGTCTCAGGAGATACTTGATATTATTTCAGGTTTTAAAGTTTTATTGAGACTTGTTTGGGTCCTAACATACAGCCTGTGTTGGAGAATGTTCTATGTGCTGATGAAAAGAATGTGTATGCTATAGCTCCTGGATGAAATACCCTAAAAATGTCTGTTACATCCATTTGGTCTAATGTGTAGCATAAATTCAGTGTTTATTAATTTTCTGTCTGGATGATCTGTCTAAGGATGAGAGTAGGGTGTTGAAGTCTCTAACTCAGGAGTCCCCCACCACTAGCCTGTGGACTGTTAGGAACAAGGCTGCACACAGGAGGTGAGCAGCAGGTGAGCGAGCATTATCACCTGAGCTCTGCCTCCTGTCAGAAAGCGGTGGCATCACATTCTCATAGGAGCGCAAATGAACCCTGTTGTGAACCACGCATGAGAGGGATCTAGGTTGTGTGCACCTTAAAAGAATCAAACTAATGCCTGTCCCCTGCCCTCACCATCTATGGAAAAATTGTCTTCCATGAAACCTGTTCCTGGTGCCAAAAAGGTTGGGGACCACTGCTCTTACTATGGTAGTACTGGAGTCTATCTAATAATGTTTGGTTTGTGTATCTGGGTGCTCTGGTGGTGAGTGCGTACGTGTTTAGAATTGTTATATCCTCTTGTTGAATTGCTTTATCTTAAATAATGGCCTAAATTGTCTCTTACTTTGTTTGACTTAAAGCCTGTTTTATCTAAAGGTACACATTCCTGCTCACTTTTGGTTTTCATTTCCATAGAATACCTTTTTCATCCTATTACTGTAGCCTGTATGTTTTTTTAGAGGTAAGATGAATTTCTTATAGACAGTATATAGGTGGGTCATATTTTTTTTCCATGCAGCCAAATCTGTATCTTTTCTGAGGAAAATTTAATCTGTTTATATTCAGGGTTATTATTAATAGGTGGGGACATATTCCTGTTATATTATTAATTGATTTCTAGTTATTTTATATATCTGTTTCTTTTTCATATTGTTTACCACTGTGATTTGGTGGCGCTCTCTCTCTCTCTCTCTCTGTCTCTCTCTCTCTCTCTCTCACTCTCTCTCTCTCTCTCTCCCCTCTTCCTTTCCTTCTTTCCTTCTTTCTCTCTTGTCTTGTCTCATCGCGTCGTGTCTCATCTCTTCTCTTCTTCCGGGGCTTACTCTGTTATTTAGGCTAGAGTACAGTGGTATGATCATGGTCCACTGCAGCCTTGAATTCCCGGGCTTTAAGTGATCTTCCCACCTCAGCCTCCTGAGTATCTAGGACTACAGGCATGTGCCACCATGCCCTGCTAGTTAAA
>NW_022436999.1:1567649-1597003 GCF_009761245.1 Sapajus apella | reverse complement strand
ATATATATATATATGGTGTGTGTATATATATATTTTTTGAGACAGGGTTTTGCTAGAGTGTAGTGACCTGATCTTGGCTTACTGCAGCTCTGCTTCCGGGGCTCAAGTGATCCTCCTCCTTCATTCCCCTGAGTAGCTGGGACTGCAGGTGCACACCACCACACCTGGCTCACCACCACACCTGGCTCACTTTTGTATTTTTTTTGTAGAGACAGGGTTTCACCATGTTGCCCTGGCTGGTCTTGAGCTCCTGAGCTCAAGTGATCTACCTTCCCCAGCCTCCCAAAGTGCTGGAACTATAGGTGTGAGCCACTGTGTCTGGCCCCAGCTAATTTTAAAAAAAAACTTTTTTCCTAGGGATGAAGTCTCACTGTGTTGCCCAAGTTGGTCTCAAACTACTAGGCTCAAGCAATCTTTTGCCCCCCAGAGTGCTGGATTTACAGGTGGGAGCCACCACACCTGGCCAAGTTTGGTGGCTTTCTGGAGTGGTAACATTTTGTGTGTTTTCATGATAGTAAATATCATGATTTTGCTTCCAGGGCCAGGACTCTGTTAAGCATTTATTTTTTATACTGAATTTAGTGATGAACTTTCTCAGCTTTTGCTTGTCTTGGAAATACTATTTTTCCTTCATTTATGAAGGGTAACTACTGAGTCTAGTATCCTTGGCTAGCAGGTTGTTTTTTTCCCCCAGCACTTCTGTATCTTCCCATTCTCTACTACCTTATAAGTTTTCTGCTTAGAAATCCACTGTTAGTCTGATGGGGGTCCCTTTATAAGGGACTACACACTTACTATTTTTGGAATTGTCTTTGGCTTTTGATGGTTTGACCAAAATATGCCATGGAGAAAACCCTTTTTGTTTCTGTTTGGGGATCTGTACGCCTCCTGTATCTGGGTATCTAAGTCTCTCACTAGACTTGGAATGTTTTTATCTATTATTTCATTAAATATGTTTTCTAACCCTTTGATTTTCTTTTCATCTTCTGGGACTGTGAAATTTTGAATATTTGGTTACTTCATAATATCTCGTGTCACGTAGTCTTTGCATATTTTTTTATTCTTCTTTTTTTTTTTGCAATTTTTGAATGACTATGTCATTACAAAAGATCTGTCTTCAAGTGCTGAGATTCCTTTTTTGTGTTTAATCTAGTCTATTGTTGATGCTTTTAAATGTATTTTGTATTTCATTCAATGAATTCCTTCCAATATTTCTGTTTGTTTCTTTTTATGATTTCTATCTCTTTGGTAAATTCCTCGTTCAATTTCTGATATATTTGCTTTTCTGATATATTTGTGTTGTTTTTTCAGTATTTGATTGTATTTCACAGAGCTTCATTAAAATCAACATTTTGAATTCTTTTTCCAAGATTTTGTGTATTTCTTTTTGATTGGGATCTGTTACTGAGAATGATTGTATTCCTTTTAAGGTGTTACATTTCTTTGTTGTTGTTGTTTTATGTCTTCTATGTCCTTACATTGCTATGTGCACATCTGGTGTAACAGTTGCTTCTTGCGGTTTTTTGAGTTTGCTTTCATGGGGAAGGAGTTTTTCCTGAAAATCTTATCTATGGTGCTGGTTGGATAGGGCATTTTGACTTTGATTCGGGATGCTTGTAGTAGTATAGTCTCTGTATAATTTCTTTGTCAGTAAGCAGCATAATGGTGTCTGTGATTTCCTCAGTGACTTCGAGTACAGTTGTTAATGGAGGCTCTGCTGAACTTTTGCTGGTGACTGAGAGGCCCAGTGGTAGCAGTGTTGGACTGAGTCTCCGTGTTCCTGGGCCTCAGAGCAGCAAACAGTGGCACTTGTGCTAGCAGGTCCTAGCAGGTTAATTCAGGGGCTAGAGGTGGCTTGCTTGGATACAAGTAATGATGGCAGTGGGCTGTACCGATATGGAGTCCTGGGCCCTGGGCCACAGACATGATAGGGGTGATAGCAGTAACAGTGGTGAGATGACTCTCTGAGTTCCAAGTGGTGTGCACTGGTGTTAGCCATGGCCATGGCTATGGTGGGCCAAGAGACCTTGTCCTCAGTCCCCTTGATGGCACATGAAACACTGGCTATGGTAGGCAGGGGCTGGATTATCCCCAGACCCCTGGAAGATTGCTAAGGTAGGGATAGCAGCAGCTGGCCTATGGTTGTGCTCCTGGGGAGGGTAGGATTGCTTTCATTGGCAGCAACCACATGCATATGGGTGGAAAACATGCCCTTCCCTTGTGCATCAGCCCGATGATGGCAGCCCACAACAATGGCACCTGGAGGCTGTGAAGTCTGTCTGGGCATGTGAAAATGGATGATCTTCTTTGATGGAGGAAGGGGAGTTGCTGCCAGGTGGCCTATGCTTCAGCCCTGGTGGTAATAGCTTGCTGTGGCAGTGGCTGCATGTAGGCAATGTCAGTGGGGTTCCAGAAATGTGGAGATGCAAGTGCTGTTGATCCCTAGCGCAGGATGCCATTTCTTTGGGGCTCGGCTCTCAAAATGGTGTCTTGCTGTAGCTGCACAGGACTCAGGATGGTATGTTGGACCAATTGTGAGCTTCCTCCTGAGCAATGCCTTGGCATGGTTTCCAGGCATCTCCTTATATCTGTTTCAGAACCTGCAAGGGTCATGGGGCACTTCCATAGCAAGGATCACAGGAGTGAATCCACAATGGAAATGTGGCCCATTGGTTATCTCTCACTTACCCTGCACTGGGGAGTCTCTCCACATTCCCAACCCATCCCAACCAGGCAGGCTCAGTTTCCTGATTTTGACAATGATTATTATACTGTATGTCGTTATATAAGATGTTAACACTGGGGGAGGCTGAGTGAGCAATGTGGAAATTTACCTGTACTATTTTTGTAACTTTTCTCTAAGTCTAAAAGTAGTCCAGATGAAAAGTTAAAAAAAATTACTTCTTTTTCAGGCAGAAAAAAAAAATTAAAAACAAATAAAAACCTTCATATACAGTCATACATGCATAAACACAGGAGCCATAGAAGATATGACACTGAAAGATTGGCCAGAGGATTTAAGCTTAAAAAGCACCTTTATGGTATAGGCGGAGTTGGGAATATAGGCAGTTGTGAGGGGTAGTAAATGATTTTGGGCGTGGGGGCTGGGATGAACGAGCCCAAAGAATAGATAATGTCCTGGACAAAGCTTCCTGAGTTCCAGGGGGAGGTGACAGGAAGGTGAGGGGCAGAACTCCATTACAAACAATGGTTGTTTTAATTTGCAGATAAACTTTCCCAGGTAATTCCCAGGAACTGCCCTCAGCATAATAGATGAAAAACCTGCCATGGTGTGGTGACTATTAGTGTTTTCTCTTTTAACATTTTTGCAACTGTGTTTAAATATGCTTGGTTTGCTTTGTATTTTTATTCCATGCACTTTAAAACATTTTTCTGGTGAGGGGGCAGTGGTTTACTAATCACAACGCTTTTGGAGGTTGGGAGGACTGGTTGAGCCCAGGAGTTCAAGACCAGCCTCAGCAACATAGCGAGACACCATCACTGCAAAAATTGGCCTGTGATTTCAGGTGGTTAATCTTTCCTGGTTATTTGGTGTGACTCCTAGGGAAGGAGTTTTATGACAATTTCACTTCTTTTGATAAGAGATTTTCTCAGTCAGGTAGGGAGATTCCAGAGAGTTCCTCCCCTCTGTTTCTGGGAAGAAACTAGAGAAGATTAGAAGGTCCTTGGTTCTGAGGCAGCTTCTCAGGCTTTTCAGTTTCTTTAATTCAAAAGTGCCCAGCATGCAAAAGCACCATACTTTGGGGTATTGTTGTCTGTGCCCCAACACCATCCACATAAAATGATCAAAGCAACTACCTTGTTTACTGATTTCCATATTCCACTGAATTTCTGTGCTCTTTGTTTGACATTCTCAAAACAAAGGGCCTTTTTTAAATCTGTTGTTTCAGTAGAAGTTGATGACATATATCACCAAGTTTGCCACCTATTTCCCAAATGCGTATCTCATTATATCTTCAGACAATGAGACCCTCATTCTGATCCCTGAAATTAGGTGCTCAAAAAGATACTTGCTTTATTGCATCAATTCCTTTTCTTGTCTTCTAATGGAACTCCCTCCTCTGTATGGGGAACCCATTAATCTGAGCATCAAGGCAATGAGAGGAGACATCTTCCTATTTGTATTCAAGTCAAGTATGAGAGAAGCATGAGCCAAAGTCACCTCTAGGACTCATGTGGACATTTACTCAACAAATATGTAGGTTGTGCTGAGTGTTTGGAACACTGCAGGGTCCTTGCCCTTGTGAGCAGTGGTGACTTCTGCCTTAACTGAATTTCTGGCTACCTGTTAGAGACTTCTAAATCCTTCTAAAGCCTTTTATGTAGGAAGACATCTTGCTACAATATCCCCATTAAGGAGGTATAAAGGGTGTTTTAAATATAAGGAAATTCAGTTAGAAACAGGTGTTTCATTGTCGTTTCTTTCATTTAAATGTTTTTACCCTAAGCTAAATGTTTGAATTGGTATTAACATTAAAAATAAAAAGTTACATTAATATGCAACTTTTAAACATTCGTTATAGTCATTGACCATTTGCAAACCAAATGCATTTTTTAATAGTTAAAAAAAAAAAATATTCCAGCTGGGTGCAATGGCTCATGCCTTTAGTCCCAGCACTTTGGGAGTCCAAAGCAGGCAGATCATGAGGTCAGGAGTTTGAGACCAGCCTGACCAACTGGTGAAACCTCATCTCTACTAAAAATACAAAGGTTAGCCAGGTGTGGTGGTGTGTGCCTGTAATACCAGCTACTCAGGAGGCCGAGGCAAGAGAATTGCTTCAACCCAGGAGGCAGAAGTTGCAGTGAGCTGAGATTGCACCACTACACTCCAGCCTGGGTAACAGAGCAAGATTCTGACTCCCAAAAAAAAAACAAAAACAAAAAAAACCCCAAGCTTACAGTTATGAAAATTATATATATATATAATTATAGAAAAACTTAGAAACTATAGAAAATTAATTCTGTAGGGGTACTAGTGATTTTATTTCTACCCCATCAGTCTTAATACATGCATACTCCTTCTTTAAATAAATAAGGATTCTTAAATACAGTTTTATATTTCTGTCCTGCTTCTGTAATGGGCTATGCCATCTCTAAAGTTTTCAGTTGTTTTCCCCGTTTCTTGTTACAATAAATAATGCTTACATTAGCTGGTCGTATCTTTTTTGTTGTTGTTTCCCCATTGATGCCTATAACAGTTTAGTGAAGTCTGTGAACTCTCCTTGGAATAAGATTGTATTTCTTTATTCTTTTGAGACAGGGTCTTGTTCTGTCACCCAGGCTGGAGTATAGTGGTGTGATCACAGCTCACTGCCGTCTCGATCTCCTGGGCTCAATCCTCCCAAGTAACTGGGACTACAGGTGTGCGCCACTGTGCCTAGCTAAGATTGATTGATTGATTGATTTAGATGAAGTCTGTCTGTTGCCCAGACTAGAGTGTAGTGGGGTGATCTGGGCTCACTGCAACCTCTGCCTCCCAGGTTCAAGTGATTCTTCTGCCTCAGCCTCCCAAGTAGCTGGAATTACAGGTGCCCGCCCCCACGCCTGGCTAGTTTTTGTATTTTTAGTAGAGAGGGGGATTTTACCATGTTGGCAAGGCTGGTCTTGAACTTCTGCCCTCAAGCAATCCATCCACCTCGGCCTCCCAAAGTGTTGGTATTACAGGCGTGAGCCACCACACTTGGCCAATTTTTTGTAGTGATGGTGTCTCATTATTGCTCAGGCTGCTCTTGAATGCCTAGGCTCAAGCAGTTCTGCCATCTTGACCTCCAGAAGTGTTGGGATTAGTTAGTCACTGACCCCCAGCCAGAAAAATGTTAAAGTGCATGGAATAAAAATACAAAGCAAACCAAACATATTCAAACACAGTTGGAAAACTGTTGAAATTTTGAGACATAGTAATGGATGTGCTGCTTTCTTATTTCATGAAAAAAGACCTGGCAGCAGCTCTGTTAATTACCATCATTTCAAAGTAGGGGTAAGTGTAATTAATATTCTGATATTGTCTGCAACAACCTTAATGTAATATTAAATGTGGTTTCTATTGGTGTCAAAGTCACATGTTCAACTAATATTAATATAGCCTGTTGCCTACATTTATAATAGATGGAAACAGTAAATTTCAGTTAGAAGTTAGTGAAAATAAAGATGTGGTTTTTTTAAGTCAAGTTTATAGACCCCCTAATTTCTATTTATAGCCACAGCCTTGTTATATAAATTTTTATACATATCTAATTATTACCATAAGGTGGAGCCCTGTAAATGAAAGAAATGTGAGCTTTACAGGAGCTTTGATTTTTATTGCCAAATTGCTCTTAGGAAAGCTTAGACCAGAAAGATCCACTGGTATGTTTAAGACTGTAGTTTAACATTCTCTTAACTATTTTGAATATTTACGATTTTTATTTTTGAACATTTATTGTAAACCAACAAAAGACATTTTGTTTCTTTGATGACTAGTGAGTTTTGATTTTAAAAAATATAACTATTGGCCATTTGTCATAGACTGATGGCAACCAACAAAAAAAATCTCTCATTATGATTCTGTTCATCTTTATCCTCTGTTTATTTATTTTTTATTTTCTTGTGTACAGAAAAGTTGGAATGTATGTCCTCCTTTTATTTTAAATAGAGTTTTCTTTGTATTTTTTTCTTGAATCATTTTGGTGCAGTAATCAATATAACTTCATACTAAAGTTTACCTTTTATTGAAAAGTTAGAGGCCAGTTAAGTGCTACGGTTTTAAATCAGCTACGGTTTTAAACCCCCAAATTCCATGTAATCTTGGCAAGTACATTACCCCACTTTTTAAGTGTCATACCTATGGGAAGAAGAAATGGAATGTCAGAATACTGTGCACTTTGTAAATGTGGGCAATTACTCTTAGGCCCCAATAATTATAAGCTTAGTGCCATGCTTTGGGACAGAATTCCGGCATGTGGCCAGTCCTGTTTAAGTGTCCCCATCCATTACTCTGACCTGGTTTTGATTATGGTGCAAAGTCTAAGGCTATTTAGTTTTCATGGAACCTCCACCCTTATAATTAGGATGAGCCCTTTGAGGACCAGAAACTGAGACTCTGAACGGTGCACTTCCCAGAAGGAGAGCCATTCTTTAAACAGTTGGCCTCTTACTATGTCCACTTTGGCAAACCTGTGTTTCCTTTTAACAAGAGAAGAAATTTCTTTCTTTTTTTTTTTTTACATTGATTTCTCTGTCCTCTCTTTCTTAGTCATTAGTCAGATTAAGATGTAAGAAGTTGCACAATAACAAAACCTGAAAAATTTGAACAGTGAGTGGTTTTTCTACTTGTTATTTTGTTTTATTTTATTTTACTTTAAGCTCTGGGATACCTGTGCAGAACACGCAGGTTTGTTACGTAGGTATACATGTGCCATGGTGGTTTGCTGCACCTATCAACTTGTCATCTAGGTTTGAAGCCCTGCATGCGTTAGGTATTTGTCCTAATGCTCTCTCTCCCCTTGCCCCCAACCCCCTGACAGGCCCTGGTGTGTGATGTTCCTTTCCCTGTGTCCATGTGTCTTCGTTGTTCAACTCCCACTTACAAGTGAGAACATGTGGTATTTGGTTTTCTGTTCCTGTGTTAGTGAGCTGAGAATGATGGCCTCCAGCTTCATCTATGTTCCAGCAAAGGACATGAGCTCATTCTTTTTATGGCTGCATAGTATTCCCTGGTTTATATGTGCCACATTTTATTTATCCAGTCTATCATTGATGGGCATTTGCATTGGTTCCAAGTCTTTGCTGTTGTAAATAGCGCTGCAGTAAACATATGTGTGCATGTGTGTGTCTAATGAAAATATTAAACTGATGAAAACATTGAGGGTCAAACTTTATGTTGTTAACTATACTGATGGTGGCACATATGTAACCAACCAAGTAGACTATTTTTAAAAAATACTTTAAAATGTTAAAAATGGTGAAATAATTTTGAACTATTGAAGTTGTCACTGTTCCATTCTTTGATCTGCTGATACATGATGAAGCCCAATTCTGTCTGCTTATACTTGTATCTTCAGCATCCCCATTATACATGGACTTACATTTTTTTTCCTAGAAAAAAAAGGAAAAGGTTTTATTTTGCTTTCTATATTATCAATTAGGGTAATTCTAAGATTGGATGTGAACATTTTTGTGACTCTAAAGTATCTTGCCATACTGCTTTCTGAAGCCGTTGATACCAATCTATAGTGCCACCAGCAATGTATTATAGCAATATTACATCTCTACCAAGGGCTGGTTTTGCATTTCAGAAACATAGTTTTTTTTTTTATATGTTATGTTAGGTATGAGATAGTAGCTAAGTTTTATTTGCTTTCTGTTTCTTTGATTCATGTTTATCATGTCTACTTTTTCTGTCAAAAACTTTAAACTATTGTAGATGATTTAAGCCATAAATTAGAGTTTTACAGATTAGACTATATTTTTACTGTTCATAATTACATTCAGTTCAGATTATGCTATAGATATCCTTAGGGAAGTATGCAACTGAAGGATTAATACATAGCCTACAGATACCATGATAACCAGTGCAAGAAATCCAAAAGTTGCTTGTTGAAGCCTATAACTCCCATAACTGTAGTTTCCTTTCCCCTTACAAGTAAAACACCAAGCTTAACTTTTTTTGCCTTCTACACACATGCTTATGTATACCTTATAATCAGGTGATTGAACTGTGCCTGATCTAATTATTTTGAGCTCTGAGCTATTTACTGTTTCCCCTCACTAAGAATGTGAAATTTTTATTATTATTGTGAATGCATCAACTAAAAATATAGCTATTTATCTGGAACATTTTAATGATGACATAATTATTCATTGGTACTCTTTGTACCATCCTGGTTAAAACTCAAGAACCAGAACTAATAAGAAAACTTCAGACTAAACATTTGTTTAGGTCTTAAATGTGAGGAATGGAGTAGGTGGAAGGAAGTCAACCGTATATGGATATAATGTCAATCTCTCTTCCTTTCAACAAAACCTTAGCTAAACAGCACATCAAAGAATAAAGCATTATGTCTCATTGGACTAGATAAATAGTTTATTCCCTTAGGAATCAAGTTTCATTTAATGATTTTTTTATTCATAATAAAATTTTAGAAACTTATGGAAACATAATATTGCCTATAATGGCTAAGAAAATGAGCTTTGAAATCAGCAGTTAATGTTTGACTCTGGTACTGCTATATACTACTTGTGGCTAAGTGACTCATCTTCTTTAAATCAAAGTTGCCATATCTATAAAAAAGAAGGAAATATGTATATTTTTATGATTGCTGTGATTATTAGAGTACTGGGCAAAATGCTTTGCTTTGCTGCATTACGTCATTCTAATATGGTGATTGCTGTATTGGTTTTTGGCATCCCAGTATGCTGGCTCTCAAATATTATAATTTCTGGGGGCATAATACCTGTATTTCAGTTCATCCATCAGAAACTTTATCTACCCTACTTGAGTTTCTAATTCTTCTTCCCTTCCCCTTTTCTTTTTCTGACTTTCCTCATCCTGAATTTCCTCGTCAAAGTCTTCCTTGGCCTTTCTTTAATGCCCTTCATCTGTAACTGCCCGTCCTTTTTCCCCTTCCCCTCTAAATTTTCCACTCCAGAAGAAAGAGAATGACAATTGTAGATCAGGTTAGAAGAACTCCTTGTAATTATGGATATTTTCACTAGTGAACAATGGAAGTCTATGAGCAGTAGGAAAACAAATTTAAAATGCTATATTTCAGAGCAAGTGTAGATGCATTGCCTAGGGACCAGGGGCCTGAGAGGAAGGAAAAGATTGCAGTCCAGTATCTTCCAGCTTAGAACTCAAAATTGTAGCCGGTTGTGGTGGCTCACACCTGTAATCCCAATGCTTTGGGAGGCCAAGGCGGGCATATCTCCTGAAGTCAAGAGTTCAAGACCAGCCTGGCCAATGTGGCGAAACCCCATCTCTATGAAAAAAATACAAAAACTAGCTGGGCATGGTGGCATGTACCTGTAGTCCCAGCTACTTGAGAGGTTGAGGCAGGAGAATTGCTTGAACCCGGGAGGCGGAGGTTGTAGTGAGCCAAGATGGTGCCAGTGCAATCCAGTCTGGGCCATGGAGCAACGCTCCGTATTAAAAAAAAAAAGAAAAAGAACTCAGCCAGGCGCAGCAGCTCACACCTGTAATCCCAGCACTTTGGAAAGCTGAGGCAGGCACATCATGAGGTCAGGAGATCAAAACCATTGTGGTCAACGTGGTGAAACCCCGTCTTTACTGAAAATGCAAAAATTAGCTGGGCATGGTGGCACATGCCTGTAGTACCAGCTACTCAGGAGGCTGAGGCTGAAGAATTTCATCGAGTTGAGATTGTACCACTACACTCCAGCCTGGTGATAGAGCAAGATTCTGTCTAAAAAAAAAATACTCAAAATTTTTGCTGAATGAAACTCTTCTCTACCAAGAAGGTAAATAGTACATTAGGGCATGGAATAGAATAAACTTGTGTTCATATAGAAATAGTTTTTTTCTATACTTCTGTAATCCTTGAGACAAAAAAAGGACAGTGAACAAAAACAGAGCTTTTAGTGTAAAAATAATTTTTTTCAAGTTCAAAGACTTTTTGAAAAAGCAGAGTCTGATTATGATAGTTGTGAATTTAGCATGGGATGTTGGACCAGAGTCTCCACCCATACCAGTAGAACTGATACCGATGAAGACTGGCTGGAAAAGATATTTGGGAAATAAAAGCTACAGCTCTTTTTCAATGAAAAAACTTGACACAGTTCAAAAATAGCTTCCTAGCATTACCTAACCAGAGATGGGTTTGTTTGAAGTTAGAGTCTGAAGAAAGTGTTTGAATTTAGTTTGTAATTATCCCATTACCATTCCCTCAACTCAGAAATATACTTCATCTGCAGCTGGGAAAAATTACAAAAAAATGTAGTCAGGTTTTGATGATGACACACAAAATGTTTAAATCATCATTAATTTTACAGTTTTTATTATTAATAAAGTAACCTTATTTTTAGTCTTTAGTTTTAGTTTATGTAGGATTTTTTAAATAACACAATTTTATCTGCCAGTAATACTAAAATGATTGTTTAATATTTTTAGTTTATAAATTTATATTTTTTTACATTTTTTATGTTTCTGTTTTTTGTTCATGAGATATATTAAATATTTGGTTTTAAAATTTGTGTTTTATGAATTCATAACATTTTTAAATAAAGTTATTAGTATCAATATCTAAAGTAAACACTTTAATTTTCTTCCATTATTGAGTCTCTCTTACCAAAGATGTCTATGTCATACTTAGGATGAGCCCCCAAAATTAGAGGACTTAGCCAAATACAAAGGGGTTATGGAAAGAATATTCTAGGCAGAGTTTTTCAGATAATAAAAGACAGTGAGCTTGAGCACCTGAAAGAGAAGTTTAGTATCATTGGTTCTCCAGATTTAAGAGGGTGAAAAGTTTGAGCTGAGGCTGGAGTGATTGATGGTGACAGGTTATGAGGATCTTTGGGAAACCATGAAATTCAGGGTATAAGAACCTAAGTGTTTTAAGTTTCGTAGTAGTTGGTCAGATTTGCATTTTAGAAGGATCATCTGGCAGTGTGAATGAGTTGGATAAAAGCAAACCAGTTAGAAGACTACTGCAAACACTCAGGCAAGTGATGATAGGACAAATCAGTGGCAGTGGGATTGGGAAAAGATAGGTTTGAGAGGTGTCCAGAAACTGGAATTCACAGAGCATGATGATAGGTCTGGCATAAACAATTGGGTGAATGTGGTAGCAGTTGCTGAAATAGGGACTGGAGGCAGAGCTATAAAGTTTCTGTGGGAAGGTGCCAGCTTCACTTTTGCAGATGTTTATGGGACAAACAGTTCTAGTAGGTAAATGTAAAGATCTCAGGCTTTGGCCGGGCACGGTGGCTCAAGTCTGTAATTCCAGCACTTTGGGAGACGAAGGCGGGCAGATCTCTTGAGGTCAGGAGTTCGAGACTAGCCTGACCAACATGGTGAAACTCCATCTCTACAAAGAATATAAAAAATTAGCTGGGTGTGGTGGCACATGCCTCTAATCTCAGCTACCCCGGAGGCTGAGTCAGGAGAATTGCTTGAACCCAGGAGGTGGAGGTTGCAGTGAGCCAAGATTGCGCCACTGCACTCCAGCCTGGGCAACAGAGCAAGACTGTGTCTCAAAACAGACACACAACAACAACAAAAGACAAACAAACAAAGATCTCACACTTAGAGAAGTCTAGAGTGGACTTGTAGACTTCTGAGAGTTATCAACATTGAGGTGGCAGTTGAACTTCTGAAAGTGGGTGGAATATTCAGATAGGAAGAGGGAGGGAAACTGAGCTAGAACAGCCAGAGTGGTAGAAGGAAAATCAGAAGAAGGTGATGTCATAGGAACCAGGAAGTAAGAGTGTTTCTAGAAACATGAAGTGATCATCTATGCTAGACGTTATGGAGAGTTTGAGCCAGATAAGGACCAACAGTACCATTTGTTTTAACTTTGAGAAATTCATTGGTGACCCATGCAGTGGAATTCACATGATAATTCTGACGTGAGGAATTGAACAGCTACTTCAAGAAGTTTCCAGTGGAAGAAAGGACAGAACAGACAACTCTTTAGTTCTGACAGGTGATAAGGAGTTGAGAATCAATGTGAGTTTAAAGGTAATTAAATGATGATGGGAATTACCAAGTTTAGAAAGAGAAGTTGAAGATAAAAAGAGAGTCATTAAGGAATCTGAGTCCCTCGGAAGGAGGAATGGGCAAATGAGGGTCAGGGTGGGGCTTTGGATCATACAGAAAAGGAAGCAGCAGGCTGGATGCTGGTTAATTTGTGTGGATGGTGAGTAAGTTTGCATCTGAAATGGCTTCTTTACTTTCTTTGCGATGCAGACACATTGTCACTTGCTAAGATTAAGGAGAAGGTAGGTGAGGGTTGGTTACAGGAGAATAGAGCATGTTTGCAACATCTGCCCTGGAGAAACAGAGAGAGAGTTGACCAGGGAAAGCTTGAGGATGAGGATGAGTTGAGATTATTTATGATGAATTTATAGTGGCCCTATATCTGGGTATTTCTCCAGCCACAGAGAACTGTCATGCCACCTGCCCATTCTCAGGTATGTGGGTGTATTTGAGGAGTTCCTAGAAGTTGGTTTTTATTAGAGTCCTTGAAATTCAAGGACCAGGTAATGAATATGACTCACACTCATCTTCGATGCATCCACTGTTGTTCTATGCTGCAGTGATACAACAATATCCTCTGAGGTTATCAAAGTGTGTTAAGCTCTGTTCCTTCAGTAAATGGCCCCAGACTGATGTCTTGTTTCTCTTTAAGTTCTTGTCCGCTTTTTTATACTATTTCCGTCTCCTTCCTTTCTGTTTTCTTCCTTGTTGTCAGTTGTCCTATCACATTGCTGTCTGCATGCAAGTCTGTATCAGCCCTACACCCTGGACTTTGTCAACATCTGGAATTATCACACCTCTGAAATAAAGCTGTGAGCTTGAAGACCAGACAACCAAGCTTATTAGAATTGTGTGCAAAGTAAGAGTAAATAATCTGAGTGTGGTTCTCATGTGCTGTGCTTTGAGGATATACATAAGTGTTTGTACATGAATTTTGTGACATTTATTGGGTTATTTCTCATATATGACATATTTATTGCTTATATTCCCATTGTGTTTTTCTTCTTTTGAATTCCCATGGCTTATGATAATATTCTTAGAGAACCCTCAACATTTATGACTGTAGCTTTTGTAATTGTGCTTTAGTACCTGCAGAGTATTTTCATATGCATTACTTAAATTTTAAGCTACATGATTAGACATTTATACTGTTTTTTTCTTATTATTCTCATGGATTTTCAAATACTTATATTTTGTATGGAAATAGCATGTATTTTCAAATATGTGTGCATTTTGTGCGATGACATACTATGTCACAATTCAGTCATTTAGCCGTGTCAGATATAAATGAAACAGAATAATGTAAAAAGTAAGCATTTGGAGGTTTGAAAAATAAATTATCTCTTCTAGTTTTTCATATATTTTCATGTTTTGTGGACTTCTTCATCTGTGAACATCTTATGTATGTATCAACAGTTCAAATTTTTAAAAGACGTATATGCACGGTAAATACCACTTCAACATTTTCTATAAATTGACTTAATTTTGATCCCTGCCTTTCTTTTTGTCAAGAAGGTAAATTCAGCACCAGTCCTTTGGAGGCTTGTGCTAAGGTTTGGGGCCTTGGGCAAAAGGCCACAACATTGAAGAGAGGGCCTGGGCTTGTGAGTCACCTGGCGGCATATGTTACGTTAGCCCTGCACTGTGGGATACTGTGCTGTGGCCCAGAGCCCTGGGTCCTGCCTCCCTGGGGCACCGTGAAGCTCTTTCCTCTGAGCGCCTGCTCCACCAAACATAGGCTGCCTGGGGGCAGAGTGCCGCCCAGTGACTCGCAGCCACACACCTCTCTCTCCAATCCAGGGAAATCTTTTTTAATCTGGCGGAATCCCTTTCTTCAAAGTCTGTTCTTAATATGTTTAGAATTAAAAAAAAAAAAAAAACCGGAAGCTAAAAAGTCCTAGCACAAGCCTTCTATTAGGCGAGGAAGGGTGCACAGATGTAACCTATTTAAATAGAGGGATATTGGGAGAAAATACAAATTTATTTTGAGAAATAGTAGAATAGTAGTCTGTAGAGTAGTAAAAAACTCAACAGGCCACCTGTGTTCAATGTTATCTTCTCTGAAACTAAACCTATGTAGCCAAGTTTTTGTTTTTATAACTAATTGAACAATATTAATATTTGTTAAATGTTTACATTTTGTTGATATGATTTCTGAGTGGTGACGTTAAATACTGAGCAGAACGTAACATTTTCAAAGTATTGGATAGATTTTCTAACTTCGTTTTGTCTTATTTAAAGAACATTGGAACTATTTTGGAGCTGATGAGAATCTTGGTCCAGTGGCTGTGAGCATTCGAAGGGAAAAACCGGAAGAAATGAAAGAAAATGGATCTCCATACAACTACCGAATAATTTTTAGAACTAGTGAGGTAAGTCACAAATGAGAGAGGTTTGAGGTTTAACTGAAATGGGGGAAAAAAGGCAAATAGTAGCAGTAGCAAAGCAATTAAATTTAATAGCACATGGTTACAGATGTATTTGGAATAAGTGAAGGTCCCTTTCATTTATTCTGGTGGAGATGGAGGTGGACAAGATGGTTAGATCTGGATCCCTTCTTTTCATGGGCCTCTGAATAGATGCAATATGTGTGTGAGGAGTTTTGATTCAGAGAAAGATATGCTGTTTCAGTGTGGCCTAAGGAAATTGGAGTCCTCAGAATCTCCAGTGGGATATTGTGTATCCTGCTTAGGGCTGCTGGAAAGCACCAAGGCAACTCGAGGGCCAGAGTATTAGGGATCAGAGAAGGCCACGAAAGACTTAATTCACTGTTCCTAGCTCTTGCTGAGCGCATGTTTTCGCCCAAGAAAAAGGAGAGAAAGAGACACTTCTTCCACTTTCACTTTACTATCTTTGGGACCCATTGTCAGAGACCTAGAAGATATACTCTTTGAACCAGGGGCTAATTGTAAGTGAAACAGGCTTTTAGAGCTCTTTAGGAATCCAAATACACACAATCTATGAGTTTTTATTTTAAAACGAAGTTTGGGCTAAAAAAACACATGGAAAAATAAAAAGAACCCACGCATAAGTTTTTTAAAAAACCTATGAACAAGTCTGGGACTATGAGGTTCTTCTTTTTCTTTGTAAACTTATATAATTGGACGAGTTACCAATTTATTGCCTCTCAGCCGCTGTTTCACTTTAGGATTTTTGCTGTGCATTAATACTTAATACCCTTGAGTCATCCAGAAAATAATGGTTTTGAAACTATTTTAAATAGGGCATTTGGCTTCATTTCCCCCATTGAATGCAAAGCAAGTTTCAGGGGTTGGTATCACTTAGTAATTGTTCCTAAGCCTGAACTCCAGGGAAATTAAATATAGGACTTTTTAAAGACAAGACTTAAATATCTAATGTGTTGTTTATACTGGCCAGAGAGAAGTGAACTAACATACTCTCATGTGCTTTTTCTCCATGACAAAGCTAATCATTACATGGTGTAAATTCTTTTGTTGAGCACAGAGGCACAGAGAATATCACATTCTGTGTTTTGGAATTGTATGCAGGTAGTTGCTCCTTTCTAGCTTCCCAGATCCTACCAGTTTTTAAGTGATCCTCAGTTATCTTACTTCCAAGTATTTTTGTCTTTCCTATTCTCTTCTTCTCTTCCCAAGGCCACTCTGATTTAAACCCGCCATCAAATTCTTTCTTTTCTGTGTTGTTTCTTTATCCAGCTAAATTCATTTCCTTGCCGCTTGTTCATCCTGTCCCTCATGCCAGAGGTTAAAGGTTCCTACGATTCCTTTCTCAGTCGGATTCTGTCACTGGTTTGCGGGAGCTTCCCTTCTCAGTGTGTCTTGCAGGCTTTCCACAGCTGATCCCAGCCTCTGCGTCCTACCTTAATACCTGTCCTAAGTTCCACTCTGGTCTGTGAACCACACTGACTCTTACCTTTCCCACCTCTGTTCTCTCTGCTTTACTACCTTGACCCAAACTATTCTACTTGCTTTCTGTGATCATAAGATTCTTTCTCTCTCCAGCTAACCCATTTGAATGAGTTGTGTCTGTTGGGTCTGTTTTCTTAGCCTTTGACTAAAAACTTCAAGTGTTCAAAAAAAAAACCATTACCACTTATTTTTTACATTCAAACTAATGTTCACTTCGTGACAACTCTATTATTGCATTTTTCTCAGGCTGGAAACCATTAAAGTCACACTTTATTCCCCTCTTCTCCCTCCTGCCCCTGAGATCTGGTGTGTCAGCAGCACTTGCTCATTTTGTCTTCACAATATGCCCAGAACTCAACTACTTCTCCCACCCTCACTGCCCAGTCCTGGTCCTGGTCTTGCTCTGAGAGCTGGTCTCCCGCTTCTGTGCTGAAGCTCTGCATCCTTTTGACCCAGTGGGGTTCCTTTTGAAATGTCATTGAGATCTTGTCATTCCTTAGTTCAGAATCCTTGAAAGCCTCCTCATCTCCCTCTGAGAAACAACCACTGTCCTGCTAGCGTAGGAAACCACGC
Organism: Sapajus apella; assembly: GCF_009761245.1. NCBI lineage: Eukaryota > Metazoa > Chordata > Mammalia > Primates > Cebidae > Sapajus > Sapajus apella. Next base: position 1,579,825 of record NW_022436999.1, on the reverse strand, counting down.
ACATCTGCTTCCCAGTTATCTCTCTGTGCCTCATCCCTTGTAACTCCCCTTGGCCTGGGCTTTTCCCCACCACACTGGCCTCCTTCCTCCCTGGGCCACTTCAGGACACCTCTGCCTTGGGGCTCAGATGCCTGTCATTCCTCCCTACTGCGGTGTTCTCTGTCATGCTGCCTCATTTCCATCTAGAATTTACTCAGAAACCACAGAGGCCCTCCTTGACCGCTGAATCTAAAATTTCTACTACCTTCCCATTTCATCTCCATTTCAGTGCTTTATTTTTCACTAATACTTAACACTTTCTTCTCTGTTGTACTTAGTCATTTTGTTTGCTTTCAATCTCTTCCTCTAGAGTGCAGCCTCATGAGGGTGGGGCTTCTGTCTGAGTAGTTCAGCACAACTTGCCTGATGCCTCAGATAGTGCCTTGCCTCCCTGTTTCTCTGTTCCCTCCTTCCCTCTCACCTTTCATCCTTTCCTCCATGTCTCTCCTCCTTTTCCTCCCTTCCTTTCTTCCTTCCTCCCTCTAATGTTTATGTAATTAATCGCCACGAGTTTTTATATAATGTTTTTCTTTCTAATAAAAAAAATCCCTAAATTTGGTTTGATGGTAATATTGTATAAGGCTTTTGATAGAAATGTTTCCAAATAGTGGTCCCTGTCTGTAGCTCCTGGACTTTGAGAGATAGTTACTTCACTCTTCACTGAAGCCCTTTCACTTATTACAAATGAAAGAAGATTTAATTTGTATCAGGGACTTCTCATGTTACTAATTTCTCATGCAGATGAATAAGGCAAGAAAAAAGAAAACATTACAGTGACACTTTAGTGCCAGTAACTGGCAGCAAGATAACAGAAATACAAACAAATCTCTTTCATTTTAGTAGAAATAAACAGTGTAAAACATAAAAGAAGACATACCTTTGTAGGCATGGCAGTTTGTTTATAAGCAAAATTTTATGGCGCACTAGTGTTTTTAAGCATAGAAACACAGGACTCATGAGGACTCACTTCATTCTTGTTTCTGGAAGTCATTAACAAAAATATTAGTAATACTACTGACTGGGATGTAAAAAATGAGCCGTTCTTTTTCTCATCTGGTTTGGCTTTCATGAAGTTAGCTACTTTCTGTGGCTCAGGATGCAGTGACTCGTGTTTTTGGTCTTGGCTTCTAAATTGAGAAGACTTCTAGCCTTTGTGGTTCCCTATTTCAAGCTATATATTATCTCATGAAGAAAAGAGTCAAATAACTGAGTTAGCTATTTTCCATGATTTAAAAATGACATAAAAACTATTTGTGTCAAATTATACATTAAGTAATAGGAAAATGATTTTTACTTTTTGTTTGAAAGAAATTGTTTATCATGAAAGCGAAAAGATACTCATCAAATGAATAGACTGCAAATATTTCTACTAAGTTTTTCCTGTATTGAACATAAGATGTTATTAAGTTTTGCTTTTTCTACCCCCATCTGTCTTGACCTCACCTGTGGGCAAATGTTACAGATCAAGCTCATCCGATCTGTGGCCCGGGACAGCTTTGAATGTGGGCCAACACAAATTCATAAACTTTATTAAAACATTATGAGATTTTTTTTTAAGCTTATCAGCTATTAGTGTATTTTATATGTGGCCCAAGACAATTCTTTTTCCATTGTGGTATAGGGAAGTCAAAATATTGGACACCCCTGTTCTAGATTCTAGATTTTACTTCCCTGGTGATTCTTCCTTTGGTTCCCGTTTCCCTGCTACTCCTAAATCATGCCTGATTTGCCTGTTACCTGAAGACTGTTTAGGTCCTCCATTCTAATTATATTCTCTGCCTCCAATTGCTTCCTCTTGCAGTTTGTCTTATTTGCACTTAATTTCTGAGTATACATCGTCCCTTTATGAGCACTTCCTGAGCTGACTGGTAGGAGCCCAGTGAGGCATGTATCACTTAGTCAGCTTCAGGGTCTTCTGTGCGCCCCCAGCTCGCAGCTGCATGATCCGTTCCTCCCTGCACTCTTGTGTCCATCTACAATAATCACTCCTTCCCACTTAACTCCTTTTTTTCCCAGTCTCCATACCTTTGCTCATGTTCTTTCTTGACATTTTCTTTTTGTAGAAATTGTTCTTCTATTTCGTGGCCATTTCCTAAAATCACTCCTTTCGACGGGGCCTTTCTTTATGCCCTGAGCCATGTGATCCATTCTCTGCCTTTGGACTCTCCAAAGTATGCTTTGTTGAGTATACTTGCCCTTTTGAGATTGCATTTGTGTCTTTCTGACCTCACACCTTTATATTTGCCACTCAACGTGCACTCCACTAGCTTTTGTAGCTCCTGTTGCTAAATGGAAATATATTCAATTTGATGGGTTTTCTCTTCTTTCCTCATATAGTATTTAAATTATGTTAACAACTTTGCCATGTAGACATTTTTGGAAATTAAGTCTACTTTGGGCGTCATATCTGGTTAACTTTTCTCTGACAGATCATCATTACATAGGAAAATGTCTTTGCTTAAGGTATTAATGGAGGGTCTTTTAAGAAGGGAAGGCACTTTAAGAAATAAGAGAAAATCAAAAGTAATTTCAGCTGCTGTTGCCTTTGCTGCTGTATTGACAGTGATGATTGTCCGGTATCAGCAGCATTTGGTGACATGAATAGTTTATGCTTGTCAGCCATGCATTCTGAAGCTTAAAACTTTATCTCCCCGTTTTTATAATTCAAAGAAGTATAACATCCAAACTCTGGGTATTTATTCTTCAGACATTGCTCTGGGATTCAGCCTTCTTAATTTCCTAATTAGTATGCATAGTGACATTGTATAGCCATATAGACATGGTGATCTTTACTGATATCTTTTAAGGAAATGTTATTTTTGTTACTTCGGAAATGTATTTTTGGTTACTTTTGGTGTTTTGGTATTTAAATCCTCAGAAGTCTTGATTATGTGCTCCTTTGGACCCCCCCAGTCTTGAAAGATTGGTTTCATTTTTCATGTATTCTGTATCCTCCACCACTTTTCTCATTCTTTCTCTCTCACTGGCTTTACCCATCAAAAATCATTGCCCAGCTCTATGAGGAGCCCCACAGTCCAGGCCTGCAGTGCATGTACATGTGTTCAGGCGTCTCACATCCCAGAAGCCTCACCACAGCACTTGTCTCTCTTGTAGCTCATGACACTGAGAGGTTCAGTCCTGGAGGATGCCATTCCTTCGACAGCCAAGCACTCGACGGCCAGAGGGCTGCCTCTCAAAGAAGTGCTGGAGCACGTGGTTCCTGAGCTCAATGTCCAGTGCCTGCGATTGGCCTTCAACACGCCCAAGGTCACAGAGCAGCTCATGAAACTGGATGAACAAGGGGTGAGTTTGTCTTTCTGAGGAGAGCATTCTTGCTCACATTTCCCCCTAGGCTTCCAGAATAGAGACCTTAATATTTCTTGTTTTGATGGAGAAATTGGATATCTTTTATTGTGAAAGATGCTCTCTTTGCAATTACTTATTTTGCCTTTTCTTACTCTGAACGCTGAACAATTTCTCTTTTGATGAATTCTGTATGTCAGAATTTATAAACAGGACACTTTAAACTATGTTAAATTCTTTTATGATCTGTATATACAGTAAATTTTTCAAGTGTCTGAGAATTAATAATAGGAGCAATAATAATGTTATTTATAACAATACAGTAATAATAAATTATTATTAGTAGTGAGCATGTTTGCAAGTTCCTTCTCTAAGTGCCTTAACTATGTTATCTCATTTAATCTCCCTACCCTGTGAGAAAGGTACTATTATTATTTGCATTTTAGAGATAAGGACTCTGGGGCTTAGAGAGATTAAGTAATAAATTCAATTTCCCACAGTTAATAAGTTTTGGAACCAGGGTGCAAACAAAGCCTGCCTCAATGTCTGTGCCACTTCACCACACTGTTCTTAAAAGCTTAAGAGTTTCAAAGTCTATTAGTACCACCAAAGGTATATTCTAGCCACAATTTTTAAATATAAAAATGTAAAATTTCACATTCTGCTTAGAATAATTTGAGCATATGGGCTAATTTTATAGATAATGTATTTATATACTCTTACTTTATTTAATTCTTTCTTTTAGCATTTTAGCTATATTGCATCCTAATATTGGGAGGTAGTAGTTTTAACATTACATTTAAAAATTCCTCCAAAAATAAAATTGGTTCAGGTGTTTTATTTCTGTCTTTCATTTTTTCTCATTATGTTAATTTTTCACTGAAGGGTCCAGGTAGTAAATGTCATTTTGTGAACAAATTTGGATAGGATGTCCTTAATTAATCAAAAATTCCAATTTTATTAAAACGAATGGGAGTCCAAAAAATCAGTTTTAAGGTATATTTATTATTTTAATTCAGCCGCTGAGAATATGTAATGAAGCAATAGTTAGATATCTCATTTCTTTTCTCTTTTTTCTCTCCTCTCTTCTCCCCTTCTTTATTTTTTTTTTTTTTGGAAGACAGAGTTTCAGTCTGTTGCCCAGGCTGGAGTGCAGTGATGCGATCTCAGCTCACTGCAACCTCTGCCTCCCAGGTTCAAGCTGTTCTACTGCTTAGCCTCCCAACTAGCTGAGATTACAGGCATGCGCCACTGTGCCTGGCCAGATGTCTCTTTTCTAATCCTTGCCTTTTCTGTCCATTTTACTTTTCATAATGCACAGCTAATGTCTGTTGGACACATACATCTAAAGAATGCTGTGAGTAGTATCCTTGTTTGTAATGTGAAAATTTGAGGCACTTTGAATGCTTCAAAAGACTACTGATGTATAAACCTACCTATTCTGGAGGCTGTTTTCCAGTAAATATTCTGAACATTTATTCTGACAAAGGTGTAGAAAAACTATGATTAGGTCCAACTTTATTGATTCAGTCATTTCTATTACTGTGTTTATTAAGGAGAATAAAAACATTTAGACATAACAAAGTCATATACTTAACATTTGAAATTTCTATTAAAACATTATTTTATGTAAAGGAGGTCTTTATTGCCATTCTTTTGTTTTAACTATAGTAAATACAAAATGGATACCCTAGTTGTAGACATTATGGGGATTTCTGACACATTTTGTGTCCTCTGTTTGTGATTGCCAAGTGCCAGATCACAGATGGTGCTGATCTGTTAAGAGTAGTCCTATCCACATATGAAAGATAAGAACACTATAAAGAGTTGAACTCAAAGTTAAATTTAACTCACAAAACTGGCCATTGTTTTGAAATTATGCCCTTCCTATTCTTGGAAGTATTAAAATGTCCCTTCCTTCATAAATTATTAATCATAATATATGATAGCTGTTTTCTTTAATATGTTTACTAGGCAAAATTAAAATTTGGCAATGAGTCTCTTAAATTTTACTTTGAAAGTAAGTGCCTTAAATATGTCATCCCATTCAATAGGAGTATTACTATTAGACAGTAGTTTTTACTAGGCAGTGGAATCTAGAGGTTCAAAGCATGCTATTCCATGTGAACAGCTCTGTGTCTGGAACTAAAGAGCACTGGGGGTTGGCCTCTGTCTTTTTTATCTCCGTACACACAGCATTCAAAGCCAGGATTACACTGAGATAAGGCAGACGACATGCATACTTAGGCTTTTAGTCTTGGGAGTAATTTTTTTTGGTAGGAAATCTCATTAGTGCCTTGGAAATATTTTGAGAAACTGATTATTTTGGTGCCTTTACAAATACAGATTTTAAAAAGGAAATGCTTATAAGTGCAGTGGATTACGCATATGAATCATTGCAAAGCATTTTTAGTTTCCATCTGTGTCGTCATATTTTAAAATATCCAGCTTTGTATATCCTTATATTTAAAGAGATTCATAGTGTGATACCAGGAAACTGGACTCATCAAAAAGAGCTTTAAATCTCTTTCTACATTTGGTTTAAATGATTCCTTTAATATCTTTTCTATTTTTTATTAACTGTCTTACATAATCATGCTTTGAAAAAGAAGACACAATTTGTTTCCTATATTGTGGCATTTTGCCTTTCAACACTTTGGTGCTTTAATTCCTCGTTTTACCACTATTAAAAGCTAAAGTGAACAGAACAACAAATTAAAATTTTATCTGTAAAATAGAAAGCACTGCACAAAAATCTAGTAATTTGTTTTTTATTTAACTTGATATATTTGTGGGAGCTGAAGTAGGCATTTCAATTCCTGAAGAAATTTACTTTAGAAAATGAACTGATTCTTTGGGGCTTATCCAAGCTTTTTACATTTTCCATCCTGATGCCTTTCTGGGACTTTCACTACTTATTTTATTTTATTTTATTTTTGAGACGGACTTTTACCCTATCATCCAGGTTGGAGTGCAGTGATGCCATCTCGGCTCACTGTAACCTCCGCCTCCTAGGCTCAAGCAATTCTCCCACCTCAGCTGGGATTACCCAGGGCTGCCACCATGCCCTGCTCATTTTTGCATTTTTATTAGAAATGGGGTTTCACCATGTTGGCTAGGCTAGTCTGTAACTCCTGACCTCAAGTGATCCACCCGTTCAGCCATCCAAAGTGCTGGGAGTACAGGTATGAGCCACCGTGCCTGGCCTTTCATTACTTATTGATGTCCATGTTCATTGTTCTATAAAATGACAGTGAGAAGACAAAACTAACCTGCTAATATTTTCACACTGGTAAGAATTTAGAAGAACACTTGATGCTTTAGAAAATTTGTATTCTTATTGTCATGCATCTTGATCTTCACTTGCAGTACAGTTGGGGGCATCTCTCATGATAGAAACAAATGAGATAAATATATGCTTCATTTTACTATATTCTAATCACATTACTGGCATAGTCTGATTTAATCCTCACAGCAACCCTTTGCAATAGATTGCAGCGATTGGCCTATTAAACAGTCAAGGGGATTAAGTTGTACAGAAGTTCCCAGAGCTGTTTTTCTTACCTGTCATCCCTTAATAGTCCTGAGCACTAGATAGAAATTTGCATAATACTGCTCTTCAGTTTTAAGATTTCCAAGATCCTATTTACATATCTTAAATTACTTTGTTTTTAATTGTTTTAGAAAAATCTGTTATCTTTATTTTTTTATTTGTAAATAGAAATTCAGTGTAGAATATTGGAATATTTTGATCCTCAAAACTATGCTGTAAGTTGGGCACTATGATTCACACCTGTAATCCCAGCACTTTGGGAAGCCAGGGCAGGAAGATTGCTTGAGCCCAGGAGTTCGAGACCAGCCTGGGCGGCATAATGAGACCCCCATCTCTTAAATAAATAAATAAATAAATAATCGTAAAAACATTGCTGTGAATTATTAGGAATTTTGTCATTTAATCAAGTCAACTTTTAAATGATGTAGAAAATTCAGATACTTTTAAATTTGTCATTAGAATCATTTTTCATCAACAATCATTTTAAAATACCTATATTTCATCTACTTTATGCAAGGAGAATGAAAGATGATTATGTCAAGCCCTGGTTTAAGGCGTTCCCACATGTAAAGCTTATTACAATGCTGGGCATGTGATAAAACATTCAAGAAATAGGAACTGTTGATAATAAGATAGTAACTTGTTAGTAGTTCTTTAAATGCATTATCTCATTTAATCTTTATAAATATCCTATGAGAGAGCTTCTGTTGTAGGTGACATACTATGCTTACTTTCACAAGTAAGCGCAACTATTTCAAACCCAATAAATGCTTTGTAAGTATGACTCTGTGGGTTGTTAAATACTGTAGAGAACAAAATAGGATAGTAAGACATAGTCTTTATCCATGAAGGAGACAGGGTCATAAATTACTGTAATGGATGTCAGTTAATATAATGAATCTAATAAGAGAATTGCAAATGAAGAGCAATGGAGGTACAAGGCAGTGGTGACAAGTCATAATTGGTTAGCTGGATCAGAATGAGATGGGCCTTGGAAGGGAAGAAGGTTTCATCAGGCTAGGGAATAAGCAATTGGGTGGTCCATACTCAGAACAATAGGAACAAGGTTTGGAAGGACAGACGCACACAGTGCGTTCACGAGGCAGCAAGGAATCCTGCTGAGCAGGAGTGTGAGGCACATGTAAAGGAATAAGAAAAGTAGATGATTTCTATTGGCAGTGACTAAGCCACGTACTGTGTGAAATAGTCTCCTTGAATTAATTAATCCTCAGAATCCTTTGATACTATTATTTTTCCTGTTTTATAGATAAGAGCACTGAGACATAAAGACTAATCACAATTAGGGTCTGTGCAGGCTGGCCTTCAATCCAGGCACTTAGACTCTAGAGCCTGCATTCTTAACCAATACATCAGCCACCCTGTCCTTTCCCTCCCCATGAATGGGAGAAGAAACTGGAATTATTGCTGCCGACTTCAGTGCCCAGTATTCAGTGTAATATGTTAAACCCAAATAAAATTGGAATGGATCTGGTTTATAAATATTTAAGGTACAGTTGCTAGTTTGCAGTGGAGAAAATTGGTAGTTCTGTTTTCATTAGGAAATGTCAGGTTTCATGTACACGGTAATGACTTTGCCTAAATGAATCGTCACCATTTTTCTAGATTATTAAAAATGCAGTGAAATGAAAATATTTATTGGGTTCTCAAATTTTTAAGAAGTTATCTTTCATAGAGTAAGAGAGAAAGTGATCATATTTAATTTAAGCCTGCAATAAATATCTCAAGAATGGATGTAAGGAAATGAGCAATGTTTATGTGGTAATGAATAGCACTGACCCTTTGATTAAGGACATGAGTGGAATTCTCTGCTGACTTAGCCTATTCATTGCCTTGCTCCATTATTTTATTGTGAAGAGAAATGAGTTTGACTAGTCATTTTCTCTTTGATTCGGGCAGCTAGTTTTGAAAAATGACCCATTGGGGAAATATTTTTTCCAAAACTGATTGTCTATAAATGAAGCTTTGGCAGAACAATTACCATTTCTAGAATTTTAATCTTCTCTTAGAGTATGATACTAGCAAATGCATGTTTAGAGTTCACATGGCTACCAAATTGATTCCAGACAACTGGTGGATCTGTCTGTACGTTTTCAGGAAGGAAATAGCCACAAGGGCCATCTAGTAAGGGGAGGAAGGCAGTGACATCTGTAGCTTTGTCTTGTGTGTTCACAAGTAGTGATCACTCTGTGCTGGCCCATCCCTGTTTTTTCCTGGCTGAGGCTGGATTGGATGACAGGTTGGAGTCCCTTCCAATGAGAAGATTCTGTGATTAATGGGACCAATAGCATTAGCATTTGGAAGACATGTGGCTATGGTAGGATTGCAGTTTGCAGTGATAGAACACAGTAAGACTAAGACCACAGGTGAGGACTCTGATTCACAATTCAAAAAGACACAGGAACTGGTGGCAGACATTTCAGTCTCCTGGATTTTGAATTGTGTATTGTGTTTTAAATTCAGCTTTAAAATAGAAAGTTAATTTCTTTCCTATAGGATTTATTTGAAGTAGGCAGTAGTTTCAAATGGTCCCCAAATCAAAGCAATATGACTATGTTTACATTGCAGGGTTCCGTTTCCACCTGTTCCTATGACCCTTTTCTCTCCTCCCTCATAGCCATCACCCTGTTAGTTTCTGTACTTCTATTTCTTTATGCATATACCACCAAATATGCATATGCAGCTTTATTTCACCCCTTACACAAAATATAACAGGCTATAGACACTTGGTTTTTTCATTTAGTAATATATTTTTGAGATTTTTTTTGTCAGCACATAGAATGGTTTCCAGTATTTTTCCTACTGCATAGTATTCCATTGTACTGCTGTATCATAGTTTATTTCATCAGTTTCTCTATTGATGGGCATTTATGGGTAGATTTCAGTCCTTCTCTATTACAAACAGTACTGCAATGAAGACTTTTTTTCTATATAATTGAAATTCATCTCAGTGTCAAAAATATTGGGTACATTTAGTATCAACGTAGTACCTAATATGAAGCTTTCTATCTTTGTGAGAAACTTTGAACAACACATTATTAGATAAAATTATTGTGTGTGTAGAATATTTCCTTTACATTATGGCAGATATAAAAATAGATTAGAATATGTCTGTGTACCTGTATATAATTTTGAAAGCATCTCTGTCAAATTTTTTTTTGAACTTTACTACTTAGTATCCACATGTCATTTTTTTTAAAGCAGTTGGATTTTTGTTAGTAATTCCCAACGAGGGTATACATTTCTAACTGGCATTTTTTTGCTCTCAACACTGAATTTTTCTAGTTTCTTTGCCATTCTTTTTGGAGGACAGTATAGAGATTTATCTTCAGGAAGTAGTTAAGAGAGTTACGTGTGTAAAGAACAAATCAAAGCAAATAATGTGAAATACATGAATTTTTTGTTGTTGTTTTAATGACCAAGGTCTTTACTTTCAGTAATGGCAAAGTTGCTTATTGCGGACCAGCCCACCCATTGAGAATAACCAGGAAAATTGGACAAAATATTTTTAAAACTAAGTTTTTGGACTTCAGATTCTGGAAAGATGGAGTAGATGTATTTCTCTGTAATCCTCCTGCTAGGTACAGCCAGCAACCTTGGACACATGTATAAAACAAACATAAAATGAATCTGAAAGGTGGAGAGAAGCAGCGGGCTGGTTAGGGACATTGAGATCTCAGGAATGGCATAGCCATGAGGTCCCTGGGTTTTCACTTTGCTCAGATATCCCAGTCTTGGGCTGAAGAAGTCAGAAATGCCTATAGGCAAAGCCAAAATGCCCCCAAAAGTCTATTCTTTTTTGCAAAAGGACCCAAAAAAAACAAAAAACAAAAAAAGGACAAACTTAGAAAACTTTAAATCAGGAACCTCTCTACTCCAACTGAACACTACAAAAGCAAGCAAACAAACAAAAACCCACAGCCTCTCCTCTTCCCTAATCCTTGCTGAGGCATTATTAGAGAAGGCTAACTGAGGAGCTGGAACCTTCATCACTGTGTAGTGGTAATGAAGCACCCCTTCAGCTCCCCACTGTGTGGCATCAGAAGAGGCCTGGTGGAGAGTCAGACATTTGGCACACCCAGCAATAACAGGGTCTCCTTATCAAAGAAGTGTCAGTGAAAGCCACACAGGGAGTAGTAATCATGCATGCCTGATACCAGCCAGGGTGGTGTTAGGAGAGACCTAACAGGGAGCTGGAACTCTCTCCACTGCTTAGCAATTCAGAGGTACCCATTTCCCTTAGATGTCATGAAGGGAACTTGAAGTTCAACTCCATCTGGCAGTGTCCCTTTCTCCATACCAGAATGGTAATAAAGAAAGCCTGCTAAGTGGAGGATTTAAATAAGATCCAGGGTCTTGTAAGTTAATATCTCAAATGTCCAGAATTCAATTCAAAATCACTGCTTATACCGACAACCGGAAACTGAGCAAATCCGAAACAGTATAAACCCAAAGAAGTCACAGCAAGACACATCATAGTAAAATTTTTGAACACTAAATATGGGAAAAAAAAAAAGGCAAAAGAGAAATGACATGTTACCTATAAGAGAAGAACAATTTGAATCACAGATCTTTCATCAGAAACCATGGAGGCCAGAAAGAAGTGGCATGATAATTTTTCAAGAGATGGAAGAAAAGAACCGTCAACCCGGAATTCTGTGTTCAGGGAGAATATCCATCAGGAATGAAACTGAGATATCTCAGATGAAGGAAAATTAAGAGAATTTGTTACGAGTAGACCAACCCTTTAAAAGTGGCTAAGTCATCTAAATAGAAAGGAAGTGATAGAAGGGATCTTGAGAGGGCACAGTGACTCACACGTGTAATCTCAGCACTTTGGGAGGCCGAGGTGGGTGGATTACCTGATGTCAGGAGTTTGAGACAAGCCTGGCCAACATGATGAAACGTTGTCTTACTGAAAATACAAAAAATTAGCCAGGTGTGGTGGCATGTGCCTATAATTACAGCTACTTGGGAGGCTGAGGCAAGAAAATCGCTTCAACCTAGGAGGCAGAGGTTGTAGTGAGCTGAGATCACACCACTGCACTCCAGCCTGGGTAACAAAGGCAAAACTCCCATCCTCAAGAAAAAGGGGCGGGGGGATCTTGGAACTTGAGAGAGAAGGAAAGAGTAAAAATATGGGTAAATAATTTTCTTAATGAGTTTCCTAAATTATTTTGCCCTTTGAAGCAAAAACTACAATGTCAAATGTGTTTTTCAAGCATATATACAGGAATTTTTTTTTTTTTTTTTTTTTTTTTTT
>NW_022436999.1:1546466-1567549 GCF_009761245.1 Sapajus apella | reverse complement strand
TTTTTTTTTTTTTTTTTTTTTTTTTGAGACGGAGTTTCACTCTTGTTACCCAGACTGGAGTGCAATGGCGCGATCTCGGCTCACCGCGACCTCCGCCTCCTGGGTTCAGGCAATTCTCCTGCCTCAGCCTCCTGAGTAGCTGGGATTACAGGCATGCGCCACCATGCCCAGCTGATTTTTTGTATTTTTAGTAGAGACGGGGTTTCGCCATGTTGACCAGGATGGTCTCGATCTCTTGACCTCGTGATCCACCCGCCTCGGCCTCCGAAAGTGCTGGGATTACAGGCGTGAGCCACCGCGCCCAGCCAGGAATTTTTAAAGATAAGTATTTTATAAATGGGGGAGAGTAAAGAGACTAAGAGAGGTAAAGTTTCTACACTTTGCTTCAATTGGTAAAATGTTGATGCATGTAGATATCAGCTATGTAGATAAAGATATATATAGTAATACATAGAGCAATCACTAAAAATTAAGACTAAGAGATAAATTCAAAAGCTCTATAGATTAATCAAAAAGCGATTCTAAAGAGCACTCAAGTAGTTCTCAGAAAGACAAGGTAAAGAAAATAAATGAAAAATAAGATAAAATGACAGACTTAAACTCTAATGCAGAAATTCATTGAAAGCAAAAGATCCAAATATACCAATTAAAGGACAGAGATAGGCAGAATGGATTTTAAAAAGCATTGTCCAGTAATATAAACTATAGAGTTGCTGGAATAAGTAAGTTGAAAGCAAAGAATGGAAAAAGATGTACCATGCAAACATGAATCAAAGGAAAGCTATAATGGCTTAATAATGTCAGATAAAGTAGAATTCAGAGCAAAGAAATTAACAGAGACAGAAAGGATCATTACATAATGATGAAGAGGTCAATCCACGAAAAAGACAGCAATCCTAAATATGTATGCATCCAACGCCTGTAATGTGAAGAAAAAAAAAAAAGATAGATGAAACTAAAAGGAGAAATGGGTAAATACACAATTACAGTTGGTGATTTTAGCATCTCTTCTTCAACAATGGAAAAGACAACTAGACAAAATCAGCAAAGACATAGAACTTCACAAAATCAACTAAAAATATCTAATTGACATAAAATACTTCACTCATAACAGCAGAATATGTGTTCTTTTAATGTGCACATGGAATGTATGCCAAGATAGACTATATCCTGTCCCATGAAATAAACATCCTCAAATTTAAAAAAAATAAAATGACAAAAAGTGTGTTTTCTAATAAAAATGGAAATGGAATCAAACTAGAAATAACAAACATAATAGAAAAATCTCTGGGCACTTGGAAACTAAAAAACAGATTTCTAAATAACCAGTGGGTCAAAGAAAACACTTGAAGGGAAATGAAGAAATGTATGTAAACTGAATGGGAAGGAAAAGACAACATATGAGATTTTGGGGGATACAATTAAAGCAGGCTGAGGGGGAAATTTGCAGTACTAAATGCAGCGTTAGAAAAGACAAAACATCTCACACCAGAAATCTTAGGTTGTAACCTTATGTTACTAGAAAGAAAAGAGCAAAATAAATCCAAAGCAAGTAGAAAGAAGGAAATGGTATAGAGCATAAATTAATGAAATTGAAAATAGAAAAACATTAAAGGAAATTAATGAAAGAAAAAGCTAGACCTGGCTGGGAGTGGTGGCTCATACCTATAATCCCAACACTTTGGGAGGCGGAGGTGGTAGGATCACTTAAGACCAGCCTGGCCAACATGGTGAAACTGTGTCTCTACTAAAAATACAAAAATTAGGTGGGCCATGTTGGCACCCACCTGTAGTCCCAGCTACTCAAGAGGCTGAGGCAGATTTACTTGAACCTGGGAGGCAGAGGTTGCAGTGAGCCAAGATTGTGCCACTGCCCTCCAGCCTGAACGACAGAATGAGACTCCGTTTTTTTTTTTTTTTTTTTAAAAAGCTACATCTTTTGGTCCTTAAAATTTTTTCATAAAGCCCAGATCCTGTACACACACACACACACACACACACACACACACACACACACACACAGAGAGAGAGAGAGAGAGACACACACACACACAGAGCTAGATCTTTGAAAAAATTGATAAAATTGAAAATCCCCTAACAAGACTGAGAAAGAAAAACAGAGACGATACAAATCTTGTCAACACAGTAGTCCCTCATTATTCGTGGTTTCACTTTCTGCAGTCAACTGTGGTCTGAAAATAGCAGAGTACAAGATATTTTGAGAAAGTTTCACTTAACTTTTATTACATTATATTGTTATAATTGATCTATTTTATAACTAGTTGTTAATTTCTTACTATGTCTGATTTATAAATTAAATTTTATTGAGCAGGGCTCAGTGGCTTACATCTATGATCTCAGCAACTCAGGAGGCTGAAGTGGGAGAACCATTTGAGGCCAGAAGTTCAAGATCAGCCTGGGCAACATAGTGAGACACCATCTCTATGAAACATAAAAAAATTTATCTAGGCCTGGTGGCTCATGTCTGTAGTTCCACCTACTCAAGAGACTGAAGCAGGAGGATCAATTGAGTCTAGAAGTTGGAGGCTTTAGTAAGCCATGACCAAGCCACTGTGCTCCAGGCTGTGTGACAGAGTGAGACTCTTAAAAAAAATAAATAACAACTTCATTATAGATTTTTAGGCATAGGGAAAAACATGGCATATAGTTATATAAGGTTTGGTACTATCCATGGTTTCAGGCATTCACTGAAGGTCTTGGAACATAGCCCTCATGAATACGGGAGCACTACTCTATCAGGAATGAAATGAGATATTACCACCAACCCTCCCAGTAGCAACAGTTTATTGAAGGGATACTGTATACAACTGAATATATATAATTTCGACAAGACGAAATGGGACAACTCCTCAAAAAACACTGTCACAACTCAGCTGACTGAAATAGAATGTTTGAATAGCCTGTGATTATTGAAAAAAATTAAATTCATAACTTCAAAACTCCAAAAATGAAACCCACTGGGCCAGATGATTTTCTTGGAGAATTCTACCTAAGATTTCAAGAAAGATTATCACCAGTTCTGCACAATTGCTTCGAGAAAATACAAGATAAGGAACATTTTACATTTCACTTTATGAAGCCTTGATACCAAAGCCAGACAAAGGTAGGAAAAAACAAACTACTGACCACATCCCTCATGAATGTACATGTAAAATTCCTGGAAAAAAAAATAGCAAATGTAATAAAGTAGAAAAGAAATTGTAGACTATGACCTAGTTGGATTTATTCTAGAGATGCAAGGCTGATTCAGTGTTGACAAAAATTTACTGTAGCCCATCATACTAACAGACTAAAGAAGAAAAATCACGTGATAATATCAAGTGATGGAGAAAAACCATTTGATAAAATTTGAACTTAGTTTTGATAAAAACTAGGAACTTTCTCTGCTTTATGAAGAACATCTACAAAACTTCTATAGCTTGCAGTTTTCTTAATAGTGAGAGACTGGAGAAAGGGAAGGATATGTGCTGTTGCCACTGCTATTCAGCATAGTATGGGAAGTTGGTCAGTGCAATAAGGCAAGAAAAAGAAAAGGCATATGGATACGGGAATGGGAAAAATAAAACTCCTATTTCAGATGACATGCTGGTCTATGTACAAAACCCTAAGGAATCTGTAAACAAACAACCTGAAACTACAAAATGTGTTTAGCAAGGTTGTATGGTTCAACACCAACTTATAAAAATCAGTTAGATTTCTTTCAGTGAATATGTGGACACTGAAATTAAAATTTACTATTTACAGTCCCTAAGCAAACAAACACAGAACTTGGAGCCAGACATGGTAGCATGTGCCTGTAATCCCAGATACTCAGGAAGCAGAAAGATCACTTGAACCCAGGAGTTTAAGACAAGCCCAGGCAACACAGTAAGACCTCATCTCAAAACATAAACAAAAACTTGGGCGTGTGACTAACAAAACATGAATAGGACTTGAACAAAACCCTGATGCAAGAATCAAAATCCTCATGCTGGGCATGATGGCTCACTTCTGTAATTCTGGCGTTTTGGGAGGCCAAGGAAGGAGAATTGCTTGAACCCGATAATTCAAAAGCAGCCTGGGCAATGTAGTGAGATCCTGTCTCTACAAAAAAATTTAAAAATTTAACCAGGTGTGGTGTACACCTGTAGCTCCAGTTACTCAGGAGGCTGAGGCAGGAGGATCGCTTGAGCCCAGGTTTCAAGGCTGCCATGAGCTATGATTATCCTACTACACTCCAGCCTGGGTGACAAATTAAGTCCTGTCTCTAAAAAAACCAAAGAACTAAATAAATGGAGAGGCAGAATATATTCATAAATTGAGAGAGTGAACATATATTAATCATGTCAGCTTTCTCCAAACTTATATAAAGTTTAACTTCTTAATTTTTATCAAAATTCCAGCACGCCTTTTTTGTAGTTATTGACAAGATTATTCTAAAGTTTATATGGAAAAAACAAAGGAACTAGAATACCTAAAACAATTTGAGAAAGAGGAATTGGTGTGGAAGAAATTATTCTCATTTCAAGACATGTTGTATTGCTACAGCAGTCAAGACCGTGCGGCATTGCTGGGAGGATAGACACAGGGATCAGTAGAATAGAGAAACAAGAAATAGAGAACAGCCCCACACAAATAGATCTAGCTGATTTTTGGCATAGATGTAAACGCAATTCAGTGGAGGAAAGACAGGCTTTTCAGACAGTGCTGGGACAACTGGACATCCATAAACAAAATAATGAACCTGGACTTTTTGGGTTTTTTTTTTTTTTAATTTGAGACTGAGTCTTGCTGTGTTGCCCAGGCTGGATTGCAATGGCATGATCTTGGCTCATTGAACCTCTGCCTCCCCATGCCTGGCTAAGTTTTCTATTTTTAGTAGAGACAGGGTTTCACCATGTTGGCCAAGCTGGTCTTGAACTCCTTATCTCAAGTGATCTACCCACCTCAGCCTCCCAAAGTGCTGGGATTACAGACGTGAACCACCGTGCCCCCTGCATAAACCTTGACTTTTAAGCATCAAAAATTGATTCAAATAGATCATGGATTGAAATCTACAAGTATTAAGATTTCTTTGAGAAAAACATAGGAGAAACTCTTTGGGGCATTGAGCTTGGTTAAGAATTCTTAGATGTGGCACCAAGAGCTTGATCTAGGTTGGGCACAGTGGCTCATGTCTGTAATCCCAGCACTTTGGGAGGCCGAGACGGGCAGATCACAAGGTCAGGAGTTTGAGACCAGTCTGGCCAACATAGTGAAACCCTGTCTCTACTAAAAATACAAGAATTAGCTGGGCATGGTAGCATGCGCCTATAGTCTCAGCTACTCAGGAAACTGAAGCAGGAGAATTGCTTGAACCTGGGAGGTGGAGGTTGCAGTGAGCCGAGATCGCACCACTGCACTCCAGCCTGGGCAACAGAGCAAGACTCTGTCTCAAAAAAATAAAAGAGCTTAATCTAGAAAAAAAAATATTGAGAAATAGGGATTTATCAAGACTAACAATATTTTACAGTGCTTTTTTCCCTTAGACATTTGCTGATAGGTAAGAATCTTGGAACTTTTACATCTAGCATAAAGCAGCAGATAAAAAGGAGACAGATCAGAGCTTTCAGTGATAGGTAAGAATCTTGGAACTTTTACATCTAGCATAAAGCAGCAGATAAAAAGGAGACAAGATCAGAGCTTTCAGTGATCAGATCAAATCAGAGCTTTCATAGGGCTTTGCAGATTACCAGTTGAATTCAAGGCTCACTAGAGAACTCAAATCTGTAAAACAATCATATTGAAATTCTTTTTTTGTTTTCTTTGAGATGGAGTCTCATGCTGTCGCCTAGGCTGGAGTACAGTGGCACGATCATGGCTCACTGCAACCTCCACCTCCTGAGTTCAAGTGGTTTTCAAGCCTCAGCCTGCCAACTAGCTGGGATTACAAGCTTGTGCCCCTACACCCGGCTAATTTTTGTATTTTTAGTAGAAAAGCGGTTTTACGATGTTGGCCAGGCTGGTCTCGAACTCCTGACCTCAAGTAATCCACCCGCCTTGGCCTTCCAAAGTGCTGGGATTACAGGCGTGAGCCACTGCACCCAGCCTATATTGAAACACTAAAACTAAAATCCCCCTAAAGTTAGACTCATTTAAAAGTAGCTGTGTTTAAGAGCATATTGGACACAGTAGAAGAGAGAGAATTGATGAAGACAGATTGTCAGAAAAATTATATCTAAAGAATGGAGACAAGAAAACATGGAAAAATATAGAAATATGTCTGAAAGGCATGTGGGTAATGGCAAAATATATGTATGCTTGGATTTCCAGAAGAAGAGAAGATATTTATGCATTATTTGGGAATAAAGGCAATATTTGAGGACATGCTAATAGAGAAATTTCCAGAACTGATGAAAGACATGCATTAAGTTATAATCAAAGAGCTATGTCCACCCTAAGCAAGGTAATATTAAAGAAAATCAAATGTAGGCTCATAGTAAAAATTGCTGAAAATAAAAGAAAAAGAGAAAAATCTTTTAAAATAGCCAGATGGAAAAATACCTTCAAAGAACAACAAGACTGTTAAACATTTACTGGGCGATAAAGCCTGAAGAAAAAATGGAAGCCAGAAGACATTTCTAAAGTGCTCAAAGAGTATGCCTCACAATGAATTATTCCCCCACAAAATTCTTTAAAATGTAGACAAAACTAATTTATAGTAAAAAATAAAATTAGGACAGTGGTTGCCTGAAGCTGTTAGATGATGTAGGGATGGACTGCAAAGGGGAACCAGGAGCTATTCGGGTAATGGAAATGTTCTTTATTTTGATTGTGTTGGGGGTTTGTCAAAAGTTATTAACTTATACGCCTCAAACAGATGTATTTACTATTCAGAAATTACACATCAATAAAGTTGATTTAAAAACTGAAGGCAAATTTCTGCTTCTTGATAAGATTAAGCAAGAGGGGCTTCATTTTAACCTTCCATCTGAAACAACTTAAAAACTAGACAAAACAATGAAACAATGCTTTTTGTAATGTTGGACATCAGGCAGTGAAGGATATTGATTGCCTGGGAGGGGAAACAAATGAGGTGAAACCTAAGATTGCACCAGCTTTCTGCCTGAAGAGAGTTTCCAGGCTACAGTATAGGGAGGGGATACCCAGTTGAAGCCCAGAGGCCTTCCTGATTTGAGATTGACATGTGAGTCCAGGGAGGCTAGAATTTGCAGAGCACAGAGACTATCAAGAGCAGAAAACCATAAGCAGACTACCCCTAGTGCAGATAGTTTCAACTCCTGCAAACCAGACTGGAAAACCTTATAATTTACATGGCATTGAGTAGAGCCTCAATGCTTTTGCCTCAATAGTGGGGCAGAATTATCCTTAGACTAAATACTGCTCTGACACAACCAGAGTTTAAAAGCAAGAACTGAAAGGCTCAATCTATTGCCAAGCAATTTAAATGTGATCCAGAACTTAGCTCAATAATACTTTATAGGAATACAGCAATATCCAGCACAGTCATTTAATTAAAAACTGTAAGCAGGAGCATATGACCTATAGTGGGGAAGGAGATAAAATAATTAAATAATTAAAACCACAAAAATGACTCTGATGTCTTTTTGTAAGTTCAGGAAGTGGGAAGATTGAACATATTAAGTAGAAATCTGTAAAACATAAACATTTTCTATTTATAGATATGAAAGCTATAATATCTGAGTTGAAAAATACACTGGATAGAATTAATAGCATAATAGACATTGTAGAAGAAAGGATTAGTGAACTTGATGACATAGCAACAGAAACAATTGCAAAAAACCAGCATTAATCCAATGTACCGTGAGATGACTTCACCTCACCTAATATTCATATAATTGGAGTCCCCAGAGGAGATAGGAACTACCAGAAAAAGTAGTTGAGGAAATAATAGTTCCAGATTTTCCACATGTGATGCAAGCAGACCCAAGAAACTCAATGAGCCCTAAGAATAAGAAACATGCAGAAAATGACACCAACACCCATAATCAAATTGTTTCCCGCTAGTGATAAACAGAGAATCTTAACAGCAGCCAAAGGGAAAAATCCTGACTTTCAGAAGAAAGGTTATCAAAATAACCGATGAACATAGGAAAAGTTAGATGACTTTTTTAGTCATTAGAGAAATGGAAAAGAAAGCATAGCAATACAGTTCTCAGATGTTTATGTCTGAGTTCCTTCATTCTTTTAAAAGTTAAGGATCCCAAAGAGCTTTTTGTTTATTTGACTTTTTTGTTTGTGTTTATTTACCACATTACAATCAAAATAAATTTTAAAATATTGTTATTTAAAAAAATAATAAAATGATTACATGTTAATATAAGTATCACGTTTGTGAAAAAGGTTTTCTAAAATGGAAAACTAGTGCAAAGGAAGTATTATTTTTTCAGCTCTCTTTAATGTCTGGCTTAATAGAAGGCAGTTGGACTCACATATGTGCATCTGCTGTGAGTCTGTTACAATATGTTGTTTTGGTTGGAGTAGATAAAGAAAATCTGGCCTCACAAGAGTTTATGTATTTGGGAAAGGAAGGACTTTCGTATGGCCCTTTCAATTAACTGTGGATATTTTCCTCTGATATAACACCAAAACTCAACAAGTGGTGGTTTCTTAAAGGTTAATAGCAATGTGGAATCTGAAATCATGAGTGTATTCTGTTAAATTAAAAATTCATTGACTTTCATGCACTTTGAATGAATCTTTTTTTTTTTTTTTTAAGACAGGGTGGAACTCTGTTGCACAGGCTGGAGTGCAGTGGCATAATCATGGCTTACTACAGCCTTGATCTCCTGGGCTTAAGCCATCCTCCCAACTTAGCTTCCAAGTCCTGGAATTGCAAGCACATGCCACCATACCCACCTAATTTTTCTTTTGTTTTAGAGAGACAGGATCTCACTGTGTTGCCCTTGGCTGGTCTTGAACTCCTGGCCTCAAGTGATCCTCCTGCGTTGGCTTCTCAAAGTGCCAGGATTACAGGCATGAACCACCATGACTGGCCTTGAATGAATCTTTTACTCATCCATGATTTTGTAATTTCATGCATCCTTCATTTGGAAAAATTGGTCCTCTTATGCAGATTTTGTAGGTGTTTACTTAGTTTACAATAAGGAGAATATTCAATTGATCTTATTAGAAAAAGATTTAAGTGTTGGGAAGCTTGCAAGCTCATAGTGAGAACTTATGCCAAAAACTTACACCCTTTTGGTGTAAGTTTCCCAAAATTTAAATTTTGCTTTAGAGCTTAAATTCTGTTATTGTCAGGAAATATTGTCAGTTGCTTTTGCTGAAGTAACAGATTCCCCATTTTATTTTCAAGACAGTATCTCCCAAATACACAAGACTGCATAATTATAATTTGTTGTTTGTTCTTTCATATGAAAATGGTGATTTTAGTTATGTTTTTATTGCTGCTATAAGAAATTACTCCTACTCAGTTCCTTAAAAAAAAAAATGATTCGTTATTTTACAGTTCCATAGGTTAGAAATTCAATATGGGTCTCACTGGGCTAAAATCAAGGTGTTGGCAGGCCTGTGTCCTTTGTGGGGGCTCCACAGGTGAATCTGTATTTGGCCTTTTTGGCTTTTAGTGGCTGTCCGTGTGCCTTGGCTCATAGCCCTCCATCTCCAAAGCCAACAGTGTTGCATCCCTCTGACTCCGCCTCACCTCCATTGTCTTTTTCTGATTATCATTTTCTGCCTTCCTCTTCCACTTTTAAGGACCTTTCAGTCATTGGGCCCATCTGGATAATCTAGGCTACTCTCCCCTTATGCTAATTAGCAATCTTAAATCCACCTGTAATCTGAGTTCCCCTTTACCATTAACATTACATATTCACAGGATCAAGGGATTAGGAAGTAGGTGGGTTAAGGGGAAAATTATTCTGCCTAGCAGTCTTATATGAAGGAGACACAGAGTTCATCTTCCAGCTCAGTTGAACAAGTGCTTCTGCTTTTGAGATACCATAAGGTACTTCAGTAGGCAAAAGATGCTTTAAATACACGCTTCATTTCATCACATGGAATATTAAAAAGCATGTACTCATTGTCTACATTTAATACAAGTTAATATTTGACTGCTTTATCAAGGACATTTTTAACTGGATTTTTATTTGGGGAAGGAGTGACTGTATAGCAGAGAAAAAGAACATAAGGAGTGCTGTTATAGTTTGGGGCCACTGTTTGATCCATGCTAAGATGCCGGCAATTTGACATATGCACCTGAGTGCATATGTCCGTGGAAAATACCAGATTGACTCTAATGGTGTTATAAAGAAAGTTTTGATGTCATGATTCATCACTCCCCACAAGAAGATTCTCAGAGATGTTCAGAAGTTCACAGTCTACACTTCAAGAACTGTTGCACAATGAAATAACTCATAGTGACTATTTTAAATTTCTAAATTTAATTAGACAATAGTAGAGGTTTCATAAGAATGTTAGAATTGGGTTATTCTCATGGTTTGTGCACCCCAGTGGCCTTCCTCTGGCCATGATACCAGGGAAGATGGGGTAAAATGCAAAACTTCCTAACACGGCTCTGAGAATTGGTTATTCACATCTCTTTCTTCTAGTACAGGGCTGTGACTATTGTGCATCTTTCCAGAAAGTTATGCCTGTTTAAGTCAGATTGCAGTGTCTGTGTCTTAACTCTAGAGAGGAAGAGCAAATTTATCTACTGTTGGTTCCCAGCTGTAGAAGCTCACATTACTTTTAGTAGGTGTTGCAAGACCCCTTTGCTTTGTTGAGATTCAAGACCTTCATCTCAAATATAGCCTTTGTCCTGTTGGACTGACCACCATCACTTTTGTAGGCACAAACATCTATTGAGTGCCCAACACATCCCTCAGTGCTCCATATGAACAGCTGATCTGCAGACATGAATTACAGCAGCATTCCTAAATGACCCAGAGGTTATCCAAAGCAGAATGCTAAACTGTGGATAAACCTAGCCTGTTCCAGGAGGGCTTCTGGTGTCATCGTAACTCTATTTTGATCATTACCTTAAAGCATTGTATATACAGATACATAAGACCATATAGGTATGTTTGTGTGTTTCTCAAACAATAAATACCGTTTTATATAACCACAAAACAATCCAAAATCCCCACATCATGGCTTTACCTCCATGTACATTTGCTTCCTTTAGAATATTCCTGATTACATTTACTTAACTTCGTGTCAACATGTCATTCTGTCTGGGAGCATGGCTGCTAATTAAGGATTCTGAGTTCAGAGAATGCCACCTACCTTTTATCTAATTGGAGTAGAAATCAAGATGCAGTCATATTGTCACCTTTGAGGATACAGCAAGTGACATTTGGTAGTTTCAAACCAGAGGAAATTGGACTTTCAAAGGCATTTCCTAATCCTCTTAAAGGATCATTCCTTTTACAACTGGGGAAACCAGTTTGTTCTGTCTGCAGATGGAGCTCACTAGGGTATGAGAATTCAATCAGAAGAGGCACATTGTCATGTCCTTGAATTCTGCTTGTCCACTACTTTGGGGGAAGTTCTTATCTTCTTTCTGCAGGAAACTTTTTTTTTTTTAAATAAATGAATCCTTTTGAGTATTGCACAATGAGACCTTAGGCCTCTATCTTAGAATTTTTAAGTAGGCACCTACAAATTCAGTGTGACTGTAATGCTTTCCATTAGTCAGGATGACTTTTGTTTTACATTGTTGCGAGCGAAGTCTGTCCTGGGAGGCATAGCCAGACAACATGTAACTTAAAGCCCCTTCGTCTCTACAGATTGCTTGATCTCTTTGTTCTGCCTGGAAGGAGAGGCAGGTAATGTTCAGCCCTGGGATCTGGCTGTATTAAGGACTTCCTTTGTAATAGACATCGAGACTATCTCTCTCTTTTTATTTGTTGAGATCTAATAGGATACTTAGCTCAATTCTAAAGCCAAGATGAAACCTTCATCTGTGGGAGCATTCCCCTTAAGCATTAGCCACATTCAGCCATTGGAAGCAGGCCAGCTGAGAAAGGGGTTAAATGTCAGTAGTGGGCGGAAGTTTTACCCTATTTTTTTTTTCTTATGTGTGCAATACAAAAATGAACTAAGTCCCAAATGTTTCTGTTAATAATTGAGGTAGCAATAGGTCAGGTTTTATGCTATTTTTAAAATATTCCAGTATCAGTATATCCAGTTATTTGCAAGTTTCCGACTTGGAACCTTACTTTCCTCGAACCAGTGCAGGTAAAATAGAGTCAGGCCGATAGGATTATGGAACTCCAGGAACTCTTTTGTCCATGCACAATGCAAAGGCTGCTGAGCTTTCTTGTCGGCTAAACAGGGTGCAGGGGAGGGGGACAAAGCAAGCAAGGGTTTTTTGTGGTTTTTTTCCCTCAATGACATTTTCTGTTATCGCTGTCTGAACCATTTGGCTTGGAAAGTTGAAAATGGTAGTTCAAGTTCATAGACCTTTAATAAAAAATGGCAGGGCTAGCTATGTTTCAGGATTCAGGAATTTTCAGATTTTAGAGGGGTAATAAAAATGCATGACCCATGTAGTAATATTCCCAGTGAGATCTGGGGCAGCACCCCACAATCAGTTATTCAGGGAGAGTGTGAATATTCACACAAATATGAATAAATTAAAAGTACTAATGTCAGGCCCATATCAAGTTTAGCTGTGAAATGTGTTTGCTTAAATTTGGTTTCTACCTTTCAACTTCAGAATTGCAAATAAGAAGTTGTAGACATGTGTTACAATGGTAGAAATAGAGCAAGACAAACCTGGTTGAGTTCTGGTGATATTTAATGGAGCTGAGTCACTGGAACTGACAGTTTGTAATCTTGTGTCACTCCCTGCAGGACTAGTTACTCCCTCTTCCATTCTCCAGTCTCTTTGCTCATCTGTCAAACAGGTGTAGTATTTGCCTTGTGGGCCATTATGAGGGTAAGAATTTAGTGTAGGTTAAACACTGCACATAGTATTTGGCACATAGTAGGTATTCAGTAAATGTTAGCTATTAAAATTTCACCCCTTACCTTCCTTTTATTAGACAAAACCTTACTGATGTGGTGGTTGCAGTGCCACTCTGGTAATAGGATTAAGTGGTAAGAATTGTCCTGATGCCATTGGAGAATTCAAAGTCTACTTTTTCTTTTCTTTTCTTTTCCTTTTTCTTTCTTTTCTTTCTTTTTTTTCTTTTTTTTTTTTTTTTTTTTTTTTTGAGACAGTTTTGCTCTGTTGCCCAGGCTGCTGGAGTGTGTGGCACAATCATGGCTCACTGCAGCATCGATCTCCCGGGCTCAAATGATCCTCCCACCTCAACCTCCCAAGTAGCTGGGACTACAAGTGTGCATCACCACACCTGGCTAATTTTTGTATTTTTTGTAGAGACAGGGTTTTGCCATATTGCCCAAACTGGTCTTGAACTCTTGGATTCAAGTGATCTGCCCCCCTCAGCCTCCCAAAGTGCTGGGGTTATAGGAGTGAGCCACTGTGCCCAGCCCAAAGTATACATTTTTATGTTGAAAACTCATTGCTTGTTAAATGATCAGTAGTACCACCTTGAAATTTGTTTGCAAAATGACTTTTCAATGATGAATAAATGTTTTGATTAATGTTATATGTAAATCTCTTAATCCTTCATTTTAACTGCATGTGAGGAAGAAATGTTCACCACGAGATGATTTGCCATTATGAAGCCTCTTTTAAAGTTTCTCTGCAGACACTCATCTTTTAGAAAACTATTTGAAAGAGAAGTTTCTCTAAGTATAGTATTGATGGTAGTAGTGCTGTAACAAAGATATAAGCAAGATTTATAATTTAATATATTGGGAAAACAGTATTGGGAGATAGGTCTTTTCTAATTTTACAAAAAAACATATTAGTGAATCTTTTAGTGCAAAACGGTTTATTTTAAAGTATGTTTTATAAAGTAGACCTCTGCTTTTAAATTTATAAAGGCCTCCCTTTTAAAAGGGGGGACACAATAATGAATTGCCTTTAGTTATCAGGATTTTTTAAAAAAATAACTTTATTTTGTACTTTGTAATTGATTAACAGAAATTTCCGATAGTATCAACAGATCTGGCCTAATGATGCATTATCTTTATATGCAGGAAATTTTCATTTATTTTTCTGGCCTTTTCTCAATTCATGAAGTTTATAGATACTTGCTCTACTTTATTTTTTTTTGGATCAAAGACACAAAACACAGAAGGACTTCAAGAGAAGAAAGATGTTAGCTATTTTCTGGGCATATGCCTTATAGGACCTTTTAGCATTTAAGTGGAACAAAGTCGATCTGCCTATATTTATATGCATTGTCTTACCTGCCTTCACAGCTGAACTACCAGCAGAAAGTAGGCATCATGTACTGCAAAGCTGGACAGAGCACTGAAGAAGAGATGTACAACAATGAGTCAGCTGGCCCAGCCTTTGAAGAATTCCTTCAACTATTGGGAGAGCGAGTTCGGCTCAAAGGATTTGAGAAGTATCGCGCACAGCTTGATACCAAAAGTAAGAAATACTTAGACCCTCCTACTAGCTTATTTTCCCCCTGCTGTGCTTTGTACATCTGCTAAATTATCTGTAAAACAACATTGCCATTTATTGCAGAAAAGTGCTGGTGATGGGGGAGAGAAAGCCAGAGAGGAAGGACGTAGCACCAGAACAGTCGAAGATCATAACCAAAGTAGCTAGAATTAGACTGTTAAAAAAAATAATGTTGTCAGAGGTGTGTGGATGGAGGAGGGCAGTGGCACAGATCACGCAGAATTGCTCCTGGATAGCATTACATAAATTTCATTACATCTAGCCAAATGTTAGGGCGATTAAAAACTCCGGAACCTTACAACCATCTAAGTGTAAGCCTAGAATTTTTGATTTCCATTAATTCATTTCATAGTCTTCATGTTCATCTATGTAGTCAGCCTTTGTTTTTGTTTTTTCATATTCTTTTCATATCTAGGGTTTTTGTTTGTTTCTATTATTATTATTCACAGTCTAATCTCTGAGAAAATAGGCTTTTAAGCTCCTTTTAGTTTACCTCATAAAATGTGTTGATTAAAGGCATGATAATGAAACAGTCTGTTTATGGTGCATGAACCTAAAAGTTTGTCTACATCGAGTCCCCAAGTTGTCAATAAAATAGCTAACATTCTCAAATATCTATTTTGATTAGCTGGGACTAACTGAAGAGTGTGTTGACTTTTGCTATGTGTCTGTGTGAAGGCAGTTTTAAATTTTATCTTTAAATTCATCCATAGACACCTGTGATCTGTTTTTCTTTGAGAGGGTCTTTGGATTAGCACATCTGTATTGCAGTCTATAGTAATCTCTCTGATTTTCTGTACAGGAAATTAAATAAGGAGTTGAGTCATGAAAACAGAAAGCATTCATAAACTCCACTGCAGGGAAGAATTTCGTGTTGCCATGGTTTTGCTGTTGCCAACTTGGAAACGACATGCAAGAGAGACTATTAAAACCCATAAATAGCCTAGCCGCTTAAATATTATTTTAACATTCTATACTCTGCTTGCAACTGCATAAAGATGTTAAATTTCAATATCTCCTCAAACTCTTTTTATCCAGGTATTCTGATATTCACCATGTACAGTTCATTCATGTGGCCCCCATTTGTTGTGCTGTATAAATTATCACTACCACAAAAAATTATTGAAGGGATCTGGGAAGAGAATGTGTAATAAGCCCAGTGATACTAGAAATGAACGGTCAGATTGGGAGTTGATAAGATTGTGCATTATCTGTGATGAAGGGTGATGTGAGAAATGTATAGCTGGGGTATCGTTAAGCAATGTGGCATGTAGTAAGGCAGTGGAATACACAAAATAAGCACTTTGTGCACAGTTTGCCCAATTATCCCAACAACTGCAAAGGCTAGAGGGGGATGACCCTGGATTAGCAAACAGCCTCTTACTGTAGTTTTAGAGTCACATAATACATTCAACAGGGAAAGATTCTTTTTCACTGAACTACTGTCCTTTAAGTAGTTCAAATTTATGAGGCATGTATGACCTTTCAGGTCATATTTCCTGAGAAGGAGTCACAGAAAAGCATCCTTTTCTGTCCTTTTAAAATGTCACATTTCCTAAAATGTACAAAAAGTAGGAAAGTATTCCAACTCTGAAGCCCCTAAGAAGACAGTATGCAAAATCATCTCTTTTACCCCAAGCTTATTAATAGGTGCAAAAACTAGAGGAGTCCATTCTAATACATGCCATTTAAACCTGTATTAAATAATAACAGACCACCAAAATAGGCAGCAACCAGCCTCTGTACACCTAAGCCGCCACCTACTTGGCATAACACTACTAGAGATAAGACTTTGTTCCATGTGCTGTGATGTAATCTCACAATACTTAATCTAACTTTATTTTGTGTAAAGAAACTTTGAATATAATTCTTTTTCTAAAAAAGTGCTTTTCAGAACAAATGTTCAAGGATCATTCCCACTGTAGATGTCACTTGAATCTGTGGGTTTGTTGTATTTATCAAATTTAAGTACTTTTTGCTGTTATTTCTTTATTTTTTCTGTCTTACCTCTCTTCTCTCTCAGACTCCAATTACACGTATGTTGTATCACTCAGTAGTGTACCACAGGTTAATGAGACCCTGGTTCTTTCCTGCGCCCCCCCAACTTTTTTTTTTTCTTCTGTCCTTCAGTTTGGATAATTTCTGTTGATAGATCTTCAAGCTCCTTGTGTTTTTCTTTTCATCCATGGTGTCTTAATTCATTGTTAATCCCATACAATGAAATTTCCATTTAAGATACTGTGTTTCAGGGCCGAAAGGTGCATTTGATAATCTTTTTAAAAGTCTTCTATTCTCACCTCACTAGGTTCATGCTGTCCTTCAAATCCCTGAACATATTTATAATAGTTGTTTCAAAATGTTCATCTGCTAATTTCATCGTTTCTCTCATTTTCAGTTTCCTTTTTTAAATGGAGTTCCTCCTACTTTGGGTTACATTTTACTTCCTCACTTGTCTCCTTTTTTTTTGATAAGATACTGGATATTTTAAATGTTTCATTGTCAAGTGTCTTAATGTTGTTACCTTTAAGTGTTGAGCTTTGTTTTGGCAGGCAGTGAAGTTGCAGAACAGCATGATTTTTATGAGTCTTACTTTTTAAGCTTTGTTAAAGTATACCTAGAGTAGCTTTTACTCTGGCTAACTTAGCCGCACTACTAAGACATGACTTTTCTTGCACTTCAATACTTGCATATTCAATTGTATCTACTATGACTGCTCAGAACTCCAGTGTCTCCCAATCCAGTGTGAACTGTAGAATGATTTGGCTCGTAATTCCTTGGTAGTTGGTCTTTCCCTAAAATTTTGTCTTTGCTAGGCTTTTGGAATTTATGCATGTGCAGCTTACTGTCCAACTCAAGACTCAACTTGGGACCCTATATAGATTTCTGAACCTTTCATCTGAGATTTCTTTCTCTTTGGTATTCTGCCTAGCAAATACCAGCCACCTCAGACTTTCTGAACTCTAGTCTGCCTTGGCTTTCCCCTTCAGTGCTCTGCTCTGTGTCACTGTCCCAGAAGTGTCTCAAGGTGGAAAGCTCAGGGATCATAGGGCTCATCTTCTTTATTCCTTTTTCTCAAGTATCACTATCCAATGCTGCCTATTGTCCAGTGTCTGCAAACAGTTGTTTCAGGTATTATATCAATTTTTCTAGTTATTCACAATGCCACGGTGCATGCTATATCAAGCACTTTGTTAGGGCTAGAAGCAGAAGTCCCAGATACTTTTGATATATGTGCCATCTCATTTAATTCCCACAAACCTGCTGAGATACCATTTATTCCCACTTCACAGAATTGGCTTCTTTATATTAAGTAACATGCCCATGATTAGATAGCTAGTAAGCATTAGGGAAGTAGTACAGATCCCAATAGTGTGGGTAATGAAGTGTTTAGAGAAAGCATAAACCTGGAATGAAGCACAGCAAAGCCCCAAGACCGGCCTTTAGCCTGTGTCTTCCTCCCTCTTAAGCCCTTGGGCTAACAGTACCCAAACCAGCTCATGAGATAGCTCTACTTGTCATACATTATGATCATATTGATATCTTAGTACTTGCATAAAGGAGGAGAGGCTCCAGAAAGGGAGTGATGAACTATTGAACTATTTCTTCTTTTTCCCAGTTATCTGTACAAAGACCATCTCCGCATTTCAGAAATAAGGATTTGTGTCAAGCAAGCTGCAAACAAATATGTCACAGACTGAAACAATTCTGCAATGAAGAAATTTTTAGTAGGGGATTTTTCCTTCTTTTTTGTTTACTTATTTGGATGATATAACCTAGGTAATTACCATTCCCTCATACTACTACAGATATAACAATAAACTTCCCAACAAGCAGTTGGTTATTTGAAAACTGGAAACCATCCTCATTTTTAGCTGTTTACGTGGATTTTTTGTGACAGAGGTTTGCTCTTTGTTGTCCAGGCTGGAGTGCAGTGGCATGATTTCGGCTCACTGCAACCACCACCTCCTGGGTTCAAGTGATTCTCCTGTCTCAGCCTCCCAAGTAACTGGGATAACAGACCCCCACCACTACACCCAGCTAATTTTTGTATTTTTGGTAGAGATGGGGCTTCACCGTATTGGCCAGGCTGGTCTCAAACTCCTTACCTCAAGTGATCCACCCACCTCAGCTGCCCAAAGTGCTGAGATTACAGGTGTGAGCCACCAAGCACGGCCACATAGATGATTATGGGAAATTATTTCCTAACTGAGGCTTATTTGGCAAGTTAGTACACAGGAGAGTTAGAAGCCCTTTGTAAAGCTTTCCTTCAAAGCCCTGCCTTCAATAATTTGCTGCAATGTAGTGAATGTTTGTTGTCTCCTCCATTTCTTAGTAGTGTTATAAAATGCAGTTAAGGATCAGGGTCTTAAAAGAGATATAAGACTTTTCATAAAGAAAATAAATCCTTCTTTATTCAGAATATAAACTTTGATAGGGAAAGGGACAGCTAGCATTGCTAAATGCTTTGCACATGCAAAGGGCTATTTGGACTTCTAGAGACTGACAAATGAAGACAAGGATTCTTTTTAAGGAAACTGCACTTTTTACCTTAACTGCACAAGATTCTAAATGCCAGCTGACACATTAATTGAGCATCTTTTATGGGCTGCCACTTTCATATGCATTATTTTACTTAATTCTTACAACCTAAAAAATATCAAGAAGCAGAGAAGTGAAGTGACTTGTTTGTGGTAATCTTGGAAATGATACTATTGGTATTCAAGTTCAGATCTTTCTTCCAAGTCGGGAATCCAGGTAATTGCAGGTATCTTGCAGTGTGAACAGTAGGTAGAAAATATTAGTGGCCTAATCCTAAGTACCAGCCTCACACTAGCTCTGTTCTTTTCTCTCGATATTTTAGCAATTTTAAGAAACCGTGATCCTCAGGCACGTAACCATGCATAATCACACATTCCTGAAACTAGCTCAGTATGAATTTGCCTGCAATAAGTACTAGAAACTTTTTGACCCCATCCTTATGGAAATAGAGTAATGTATCTCCTGATCATCACTACAGATTTATTTTTTCAAAATTAATAAATACGGTAGATGCCAGAGCAGGTGGAATTCTAGTTTGTGAGTGGAATAGTGTACTGCAAGATCCAAAGTGTGTGTTCTCCTGAATACATGCCATTGTTCACAAAGTGAATATCTGGCTCCTATCCTGAGGCGAGGTTACGTAGAGTGAGACCTGTCTGTATCTGTCTTTTCCATAGGGGTCTTGAATCAGTGGTCCCCAGCAACCAGCTGACTATTACAATATTTCAAACTATGGATAAGGATCAGACCCACAACATAGCTGTGATTTTGTTTTATTTCTGATGTGTTCTATAGTGGCAAGGAAGTTAAAAACTGAGCCTAAGATTTCTTTTTCTTTCTTTTTTTTTTTTGAGACAGAGTCTTGCTTTGTCACCCGCGCCGCAGTGCAGTGGCGTGATCTCAGCTCACTGCAACCTTCACCTCCCAGGGTGAAATAATTCTCTGCCTGAGCCTCCTGAGTATCTGGGATTGCAGGCACCCGCCACCATGCCCAGCTAATTTTTGTGTTTTTAGTAGAGACAGGGTTTCACCATCTTGACCAGGTTGGTCTTGAACTCCTGACCTTGTGATCCACGTGCCTCTGCCTCCCAAAGTGCTGGGATTACAGGCATGAGCCACCATGCCTGGCCGAGTAAGATTTCTTTATTCTATTACTTTACTAGTTTATATGTATTTAGTTAATGAGATTACTTTTCTCTTTGTGTTTATATTTAAAAGGAACTTTCTAAATACCAAGTTGCATAGGTGTTTTTCTTCATGTAGTTTTCTTAAATATATCCTTTAGTTACCAGGAAATAGTTATAGGAAAGTCTAGTTACGTTTTCCTGATGCAGATTCACATACATACACCTTTGTCATCCAACCTTTAGACTGCCTAAAAGCAAAAGAATTGAGGCAAAGGAGAAGTCAAGGATGATCATGACATTGGCTGTATCTGACTGCTCTACAAACTTACCAACCTGTTCATACTGTCTTCAAATAGAAATACTTACTGTAGGATATTATCACTTACCTACACCTTTTCAAAGCAACTGAGAATAATATTCTTACCATTCCTCAATTATTCAGTGCCTTCTTATCATCTGCTTTGAATATAGGAAGTTTTGCTTTCTTTCACTTAACTGTAGAGTGCTGACCATATTAGTGGACTCACTGGCAGTGTGATTTGGAGGCAGATCATGTGACTATCAAGGTGACCTATATAATGCCTGAATTTACTTATTAAGTCTTAAAGCTCTATATAAATAGGAAGCAGCATCATTCTTTCATCCTTCTTCTACAAGCACATTGTCCCTTTAGAGATTGCTCAATACACTCTTCAACTGGATAAAAAAACTTTTTTTTTTTTTCTTCATTTTCCTGACAGTCATTCTCTTAAACTTTTATAGTTTCAGGATTTCATGGTCACTAAAAATATTATAATAAGAACATTGGATGCCTTATTCTTTAGTAATATAGGAAACAGTCTTCTTGTCTTCTTTTTTTTTTTTTTTTTTTTTTTTTTTTTTTG
>NW_022436999.1:1521262-1546366 GCF_009761245.1 Sapajus apella | reverse complement strand
AAAAAGTTAGATTCAAGGGGACATGTGCAGGTTTGTTACGTGGATGTATTTCATAATGCTGGGGTTTGGGCTTCTAGTGAACCCATTACCCAAATAGTGAGCATAGTACCTAGTAGGTGGAGATTTTGAGGTTGAGTAGGGTTTTCCAACCCCTCTTCTCAATTTTGACTCCCCAGTGTCTGTTATTTTCATGTTTATGTTCATGTGTACTCATTGTTTGTAGGTGAGAACATGCAGACTTTCTGTTTCTGCATTACTTCACTTAGGATAATGGCCTCCAGCTGCATCCATGTTGTTGCCAGGGACATGATGTTCTTTTTTATGGCTACATACTGTTCCATGATGTATATGTACCATGTTTCCTTTATCCAGTCTTCCATTGAAAGACACTTAGGTTGATTCCATGCCTTTGGTGCTGCAATATGCAAATTAGTGCAGGTGCCATTTGATAAAATTTTTTTTTTTGAGTAGATACCCAGTAGCGGAACTGCTGTGTCAAATGGTAGTTCTAGTTCTAGTTCTTTGAGAAATCTCCATACTGTTGTCCATAGTGGCTGTATTAATTTACATTCCTACCAACAGTGTATATATATTTTCTTTTCTCCAAATTCTTGCTAACGTGTTATTTTTTGACTTTTGAATGATAGCCATTCTGTCTGGTATGAGATGGTATCTCATTGTGGTTTTAATGTGCATTTCTCCAATAATTAGTGATGCTGAGCATTTTTTTATGTTTGTTGGCTTAGTGTATGTCTTGTTTTGAGAAGTGTCTGTTCGTGTTCTTTACCCACTTTTTAATGGGGTTATTTGTTTTTTTTCTTCTTCTTCTGATTTAAGTTTCTTAGAGATTCTGGATATTAGTCTTTTATTGGTTTTATGGTTTGCAGATATTTTCTCCCATTCTGTAGGTTGTCTGTTTACTCTGTTAATTATTTCTTTATAACAGACATTCCTTTTGCATTCTTTCTGGTAAAGTTTAGCACCTCTATGATGTGCATAGTAATTTCAGGATTTTGGAATTCCTTTCTTCTCAAAAGAAAAGTTTCATTATTTTAGCCCTAGTTTCATCGCTGAAACTTTTGAAACTGTTTCCAAACTGTTGAAAATTATCAGCGAATTCTATGAATCTAAAAGACCTTAGAAAAAGACTGGTCAGGTAGCATACATTGTGTGAAAGGAGGCATGCAGGGGACAGAGAGAAGGGGTTAGAAGTAGAAAAACAAACGATCTTCAGTGTTGTCTTCCCCAGCAGTTTTCCTCTCTGGCAGTAATCCTTCTAGAACTAGACAGGAATATAAAGCACAATGTAATAAATGGATACCAATGACAGTCTTTTTTTTCTGGTTCATTAATTTAACTTATAATTGACTCAAAACACATGTATAAGTACACATCAATGATGACACATGCCCTGTAAAGTTTTAAAACGTACTAATCTATTCTGTAGAAATTTATAGAAAGGGTCCTTGACAACAGATAAGTTCTTCATGTTCAAGACCTGTCTTAAATAGTTCAGTTGAATCATTTATTGTAGTAATACAGATTTTTTGTAGTGGTGGCCATTAATACTTAGAAGATATTTTTCTTGGATATTTATATGTTGTTACATAGTTTTCCAATTTTTGAAAAGTAGTCTTTGCTTTGTTCTATTTTAGGCTGTTTTTAAGCCTTCGCATTTTATGTCAGCTTCAAAATTAAGATTCTCCAACAAGCTCAAGCTTGAAACTCAGAGCTCTAGAATATCTTTAGAAAGTTGTTTGCAACCACAATTGTAGTCTATTCTTAGGGCCATACCTAAAGGCAGTGGAGCTACTGCATTAGAGCTACCTGGGAGTGTCTATAAACAGTAGATTCCTCTGTGAGGCCCCATACCCACTGAGGAGTATTTTGGGGAGTGGGCCCTGGGAATCTGCCTTTTAATCTAGCTCCCCAGCTGATGCTATGCATACTAAGTTTTAAGAACTACTGTTGCCTCTTGGTATATGCCAGAGACTTTGTTTGAGTGCATCATTCTCTAAAATGCAGTCAGGTAGCTAAAATGCATGGTGGGCACATGCCTGTAATCTTAGCACTTTGGGAGGCCAAGGCAGGTGGATCACAAGGTCCGAAGATTGAGACCAACCTGGCCAACATGTTAAAACTCTGTCTCTACTAAAGATACAAAAAGTAGGCATGCTGCAGGCATGCTGGTATGCGCCTGCAGTCCCAGCTACTCAGGAGGGTTAGGCTGGGACTCATCACCTTTGTTCTTCAGTATTAATGGTCTTGTTAAATTATCGGGGTTTTTTTTGTTTGTTTGTTTGTTTATTTAGAACAAAACAGGTCTCTTGCTTGAATTGGAAATATTAGAAAAGAGTTTCTTAACTTGATATGTGGACAGAATTCAGGGGCCTGTGAACTTAGATGGGAACCCAGGAGGCAGAGGTTGCAGTGAGCCAAGATTGCACTACTGTACTCTAGCCTAAGAGAAAAGGGGGTCAAATGAGTTTATCAATAATGAATGTACTTCTGTTCCTTTTGCAACCCCTAAGTCCAGGACCTTCAAGTCTAAACAGATACTCTCTTTCAGTTGGGCAGTTAGTAACTTTTTCCTGCAGCTTCCAGGTATTTGTGGGTACATTGATTCTGAAACTTTGTTAAGATTAAGGCAGTAGAGGTTTTTTTTCTTAAGGAAAGTGAAAGCACAACATACTTGTCTTTAAAAAA
The DNA here is from genome assembly GCF_009761245.1 of Sapajus apella. Lineage (NCBI taxonomy): Eukaryota > Metazoa > Chordata > Mammalia > Primates > Cebidae > Sapajus > Sapajus apella. Next base: position 1,543,660 of record NW_022436999.1, on the reverse strand, counting down.
TTGTTAAACGTTGCTGTATCACCTTTTTCTTCAGTATTAATGGTATTGTTAAATTATTGTCTTTTTTTTTTCTTTTTTAAGAACAAAACGGGTCTCTTGCTTGAATTGGAAGTATTAGAAAAGAGTTTCTTAACTTGGTGTGTGGACAGAATTCAGGGGTCTGTGAACTTGGATGGGAAATAATTTTTTCTTTATTTTCACTGACTCCAAGTTGAAATTTAGCATTTCCTTTAATCATGGCCATAGGCAGTAAACCACTGTAATTCATTTACCTGTGATTTCATTGCCAACAGAAAGCACAGATATTTTGATATTATTTGTTGTTACAGACATCTCAAGAGTGCTTGTGTTCATCATGTCTTCAGAATTATAGTAGATATTAGACCAACTGCTAAATCTTATTTTATAATATCTTGTGCATGTTATATTTAAAATTATTCAATGCTCATGCACTTCAGTATAATTGATATCTTTTGAACTCTTATGTGTTTTATTTTATGCTTTTACAAATAGTATTTTGAGAAGGAATCTGATCCATAGGCTTCACTAGACTGCCAAAGAGGATCAGGTACAAAAAATAGGAAGAACACCTGTCTTGTCTAGAATCTTTTCATCCTAAATCATTTTCTTTTCTTTTCTTTTCTTTTTCTTTTTTTTTTTTTTTTGAGGTATTTCTCTTAAATGAATTATTTTTCCTGTTATAGTCATCTCATCATTATATTTTTTTTAACTGTAGCTGACTCCACTGGAACCCATTCTCTGTACACAACATACAAAGATTATGAAATTATGTTCCATGTTTCTACCATGCTGCCATACACACCCAACAACAAGCAACAGGTAAGAGATCCTCCTGTTATCTGTGTTTCATTTGTTTCATTTCCTCTGGAAGCCTAAGTGGCAAGCTTGTAAAATCTTAAACCAGAATTTAGTGTTGCACCTGTCAAGCAGCGGGAAGCTTTGTGCTAAGGAACAGCAAATGAGCTGAAAACAAATGAAGAGACACAAATTTTAGGTTAACAGCCAGCTGGATGCCTTTGTGAATTAATCATTTGCTTTTCACCCACTGGGATTGAGGTTTTCATGAAATCCGAAGAGAACAAGTTGAAATCATTGGTGATTAGATGACTCTGCAGGGTTGCAAAGAACATCCATGAGTGGGTGAAGTTTCATCTCAAGAGGCTAGTGTACAGAGCAGGAAAGTTGTGATGCTTCATTGTAGATTTCAAAGAAGATTTAGAATACTAACTTGGAAAAAAGTCAAAATAATGTCAGCAGAATAATATTCTTCCTTACCATGTTGATTGAAAGATAGCAAGGAACATAGTAACAATTGCGTATGTGTACATCATACACAGAGCTTCTCTTAAAATGATCTAAAAGCTCATTGCCTAATTACTAAAGTGCAAGTGAGGTAGTAAAATGGGGAAAACTAAGAGGTGACAGATTGTTACAGAGCAGACTGGAAACTGGCAGTATTGTTTTAGGGAATATGTGGTAGTTGATTTTTAAAAATATTTCAAAATAAATAATAGCAAGCTGAAATTTAAAAGAATCAGAGAGCTAACAAACTCTTCTTTTAAAAGCTATTACAAACTCGAGCAGTCCAGTTTTACTTCTGACCTTCAAATGGATATAGATTTCTGTTTTTGTCAATTGTTGTGTTAACACAGCGCAGGACAGCTGCAGAATGAATCACATCCTCTTTCACAGAATTTAACCAAACACTGTTCCAATCTAATGTTTTATCGCTTTAGGTTTGATTAAATCACAAATCTAGGTAATAGAGTTTTGCCTTTCATGATTGTTAGCATACTAAAAAATCGGTAGCAAAGCAATGAATTGGCTGTAAATCTGAAGTAAACCTGTTTTAAGATAAACTTCGTGATCTGTATTTTGTTGATAACTTGTTTTATGCAAATTCCAAATTTTAGCTCTCTTTGAAAGAAAAACATGATAAGAAAGGCAAACTAAACTTATTATTCTGACCAGTCAGTAGGTAAAAAATTTAAGAACATTAACAAATGATCCTTAAAGAGGGCATGAAGGCTTATTCTGCCTGATCACTTAGAAGAGAAAGATGAGATTTGTGAGGGTAGAAAGTTTAGTAACAAGATTGGATTGTTTTTTTCTAACTAAATGAGTTGAAGTACCAGGCAGAGAAAGCTGGCATTTAAATGGCAGCATCTAAATTATTTAATTTTGGAGTCCAATCAAGGCAAAAATGTTAACAGTCCTAAATCATAATGAGAAATAAATTGGTACTATAACAGATTAAGAAAATTTCACTCTCTAGTCAAAAAATTTATTTTCCTCTATATAGATTACTTTATGCTTGGCGGGGGGGAGAAAAAAAAACAGGAAAAATGTATCGTTAAAAATTCTTTTGCAAACATTTCTAATATAAATACTATTTTTCATTATATATAGTAAATATGGAAAAACTGATTTGTTTCTATTTGGGCCCCTATTAAGACCCTTATTTTTATATGTCAAGCCATATTTTGAAGAAAGAATAACATTGCAGGAATGGCACAACAGGTAGATAAATAGTATTTGTTTTTGTTACGTTCACAATCTTGAGTAGATTAATAATCTTTAATAACTGGTATGTTCTGTAGAGCAATCAATACACACCAGCCTTTATTTTCATAACATCTGATTGTATATCATATTTAGAAATGAACTCAGAAATAAACTGTTTTCATTAGAAGACAATTTGGGATGCTTTCAAATTCCTAAGGTTAAAAGTACATTTCCTGGACATTCTAACTCCCAACTCTCAATAGTAATCTAAAAGGCTATTGTCTCTCCCAGCTGGCAGCCAATACTAGATCACTGATTTTACTGGTATGCAATTTGTGTGCCTTAACGTCAGTAGAGAATTTTTTAAAATACAGATTTTATAAGAAGAAGATTATGTCTAATGGATAGTTTATATAAATGTCACAGTTGTTTTTCTTTTTTAAGAGCCTCCATATAATAAGTATGAGAAACACAAATTTTGTTGTTTTTCTTTCTTTTTTTTTTTTTTGAGATGGAGTTTCACTCTTGTTACCCAGGCTGGAGTGCAATGTTGCGATATCGGCTCACCGCAACCTCCGCTTCCTGGGTTCAAGCAGCTCTCCTACCTCAGGCTCCCGTCAGTTTTTCTTTACACTGTTGAATTAACTGCTGAAAGGCACTGATCTAGGATGCTCTGGGATGCCTGGGTTTGAAAACCACGCATCCAACACCCACTGAATGTGAAACAGGGTGTCCCTAAGCAGCTTTCATTGCAATTAAAGAAGCTGTTTAAACTGGAGATTTACCTGCTTTTAATTGTTGCAACATTCTGGAATATTATACTTTTCTACATGACCTGCTTGTGACACAAAATGTATATCAAAAAATACCTTAGCCATATTTTCTTTCAGTGAAGCTAATTAAACTAGAACATAATTACATTGTAATTATTTCAGCCATTCTCATCTCTAAAAATCTTCCCTATGGAACATTTTTTTCTTATGTGAAAATGGAACAGAGATGTTGTTACAGAAACTGAGGATTTGGAGTTGTTGGGACCTGGCATGGTATGCAAGTTATTGGGTAGATCTATTTGAATGGCTATATCTTTTATGCAAATTTCAGAATATTCGCTTCCATGTTCTTCTTTTGAGGGAATGATAAGGCAGGCTAAAACATTGACAGTAACTTTGTAGATTACCTACCTTAATGAGTACTGATTAATAATGAATGTTTTAAATACAACCACATAAGGGAAATGGGGGGGAGCAAATTATTGTCATTTATGTTGGTTGCTTATTTTTTCTTGTAGCTCCTAAGGAAGCGGCACATTGGAAATGATATTGTAACAATCGTTTTCCAAGAGCCTGGAGCACAGCCGTTCAGCCCAAAAAACATCCGATCCCACTTCCAGCACGTTTTTGTCATCGTCAGGGTGCACAATCCCTGCTCTGACAGTGTCTGTTACAGGTGTGTATGGGTGTCACAGCAGGGGCTCTATGGATGTTGGCTGGTTATCACACAGAGGCTCTATCCAGCTCTGTATTCTAAAGTGGCAATGGGAAATCTATTACTATTTCTTTTTGTCTTTAAACTGTGTGCGGATGGCTGAATTCACATGATGACGTAATCTGGTGGCATTGACACTACCCAGGCATGTTGGTTAGACACCTGCCGTTTCCATTTGCACCTCCTCCTTAGGTGATGTCCTTCATCCATACCATCTGGTCACCAACCAACTAATTACTCATGCTGCTAATTATATTTTTCTGTTGGCATTCCAAGGGCAGAGAAGAACTATTATAATATATAGGGAAGAGAAGTTAATTTTTTGAAAAGCATTGTTATTAAAGAAGCCTAAATCATTGCCTCTAACTTACATGATTCACAGTAGCACTCTTGACTACAAGCTTAAAAGCACTTCTATACTTTATTTAGTGTTCAGTGACACTTGTTGACATAGTCACATGAGTATCAGAATTCAGGCCTCTATCTGCAGAGACCTTTCTTTGTAAGAATACTGGAGAGTTAGGAGTCAAAGGGGATGGGGACCTGTAATGCTGGCTTGATATGGGTGGTGTGCGAGAATGTGTAAGGATAATGTTCTGGCATTTGTAAGATGTTTTTAATATATGTGTCAGTCCTTTCAAAATATGGACAATTTAGCACATCTTTCCATCCTAAAATGTTGCCTGCATGAAAAGTAACCAGTGCAGATTGACAGTTTGTGGGATCCACATTGTCTATTTCTAGAAGTAAAACAAATTAATTCTAGGAGTAGAGTAAGCATAGTTTAGAGAAAAAAACAAGTAGAGGTTATGTTGGTCTCCTGCTGGCTGTCATCTTCCTTGCACATATCCTAATAACTGCAATGGTTGAGCTCTTGTTATAAGCCCCACACTGTTCTAGACATCTTACATGTATATCCCATTTAATCTTTAAAACCTATGAGATGGGTACTGCTTTTATCTCCATTTCCAGATGATGAAATTTAAGCCAGGTCACTTGCCTCAGGTTAGCTGGCTAGTGTTTTGAAGAGAATTAGGCAGGGATGCAGCCAGTCTGATTCTGGAGCCCAGTGTCTTATCTATGCTGCTATGCTGTCTCTCTCACATGCTGGGAAAGCTGAGTTTTGCACTCCTAGTTCCCAACACAGAGGCTGTTCCAGAACTTCTCAAGTGCTGAGCCTTGGTGAACACCCAAGACCAAGGACGTCTGTAGTTTCCTAGAGTTGGGGTAGAAACCCCAACAGTGGAGACCTAGATCTGAAACCTCTTATCAAGGAAATAGTGTCTGAAAGCTGCTCTGGTTAGTTGTAGAATGAAAGCACAGAACAATCAGCTATAATTGGGATGGATAACTGCTTGCATTTAGAAAATACTCTGAGCAATTTAAACATGCTATGTGCTAGATTCATGCAAAGGATTTCACACCACTTCATACTTTTGGTAGAAAGCTAAACCCATTTTGAATGGGCACTACAAAGTTTGGGGAGTAGAAAGCTATGTAATTTCTTTTAAAGAAAGTTTCTTCTTTTCCAGCCCATGTCTAAATCAGTACTGTCCAATGGGACTATAATGCAAACTGCATATTAATTTTACACTTTCTAACAGCCAGATTTTTTTTAAAAGTGCCAAGATATAGATGAAATTAATATTGACGCTGTTTTTGACCCATTTATACATTTTATTTACTTAATATATCTAAGTATTATTTCAACATTAATTTTTCCAGCATTTAACAATTACTGTGACATCTTACATGTTTTTTTTTGACTAAGCCTTTGTAACCTCAAGTACATTTTAGACTTACAGCATATCTCAGTTAGGAGGCTAAATTTTCATTGGTGATGCTTAATCTATATTTAGATTTCATAAAATTCACAATGGAAAAGGTAGATTTAATACACCCAGATTCTTCCAAATGTAACAGAAGTATCAGTTTTAAAATCATATGTCGATTAATATTTAATATAATTTGATATTCCTTGTTCACACCAGCCACATTTCAAGTGCTCAGTAGCCACAGCTGGCCAGCGGCCGCTGTAATGGACCGCACAAGTTTAAACAGACTGCTGAGGGCAGGTGTGCTTGCCTTCGTCGGTGCTTTGCTTTTTTCTTTTTATCACCCCCTCCTGAAAGTTATGATTTTTACCTTCTCTCTCTTACTTTTAATCTGTTGCCTGAGAGCCCATCTTTTTAACCCCATCCTGTAACACTAGGAGTCTTTGTGGGGAACGGCATACTGAACACCCCCTGCTCAAGACATGTGAGCACGTCTGGAATTTCTTAGTTACCAGGCTTATTTGAAGGCCCAGCACACAGCTTTTAAGTGGTAAATTTTGACCTTTTTATAAATCCAAGAGAACATATCAGCTTGTAACATCACTGAAAGAAATCACAAGAGATTATAGAGTAGTGACCTTTGCCTATTGTAAACTTATAAAGATCAGTAATTTTTTTGGCATCCTTCTCAAGAGAGGCAGGCACCTCCTGGGTAGATGGTGATGTCAGGAAGTGTTTGAAGGCACAGAATAAATAGAGCACCTTTCTTCTAGTCTTTAATGTTGAGGGAGGGGTGAGGACGAGCTTATTTTCTCATGAAAATAAGTGTATTCTGAGGTGGAATGGAAAATATCAATTTTCAGAGAAAACATGGGTCTTCAAAGAATTTTTACAACAGTGAGTTTTTCTCAAACCCAGCTACTCTTCAAACTACTAGGGATATGAATTTATAGGCCTCTTTTATTAGGGGTGGTTTGGTGGATAAACTTAGACATGGATTGATTTATACTCATTTCATTTAAATCTAATTTAATTTTATCCCTAAGTGATACAGCTAGAGTAACTCAAATGCTTTTTTAATTTATTTTTAATTTTTTATTTTTGTGAGTACATTGTAGGTACATATATTTTGGGGGTGCATGAGATGTTTTCATATAGGCATGCAGTGTATAATAATCACACCAGGGTAAATGGGGTATCCATCACCTCAAGCTGTTATCCTTTGTGTTACAAACAATCCAGTTATACTGTTATTTTTAAATTTGCAATTAAATTATTTTTAACTGTAAAAATAATTTTAAAAACTATAGTCATCCTGTTGTGCCAGCAAATACTAGGTTATATTCATTCTTTCTAACTATTTTTTGTACCTCAGGTGCTTTCTCCACCTCATTGAACACACGTATATTTACTTACTTACACCTACCTGGTATCTGAACTGTGGAAAGGGGAAAGGTTCCCTTGAAAGAGTGTCCTGCCGTGATAGTGCAGAGAGGTGTCAGGTCATTAGAGGCTGAAGTTACATGGATATTTATGAAAAGCTGGGATTTGGAGTGTGTGTGTTAAAGCATAAGTGGATGGAATTCAGTAGGAAAAAGAGAAATCATTCTAGGAGTGGTCAGTAGAAAGGATAGAAGCCTAGAGATGAGAAGGAGGATGGAAAGCACAATAGAAAGGCTACTGATGCAAAACAGATAACTAATGCAGGAAAGATAACTAATGCAGGAAAGATAATGGGGGCCCCCGGTATGCTAGGCCATCAGTTCAACACTACGTAAGTGGAATTCTAGGAAAAATTATCCAGTGTTACCATGCTAGGTAATTTGTACGCAGAAAGGTAAATTTGGAGACTGTCATTATTCATTTATTTTTTATCAGTTCTTTATCCAGCCCTTAGCATATATGTGCTAGACACTACTCTAGACGATGGGATATATCAGAACAAAGAGAGAAAAATCCCTATGGTGGATGCAGAGATGAGATCTCAAAATACTGTGGTATTATATCTCCCTGGAGACTAGAAAGCCTACATAGGAATAACTGCCTAATTCAGACTAATTCCAGAGGGCAATTAATGTGAGTCATCATGTAGCCAAGAACTCAGAAATTAGTCACTAAGTCTGCATGCTAAAGCTTATCCTATAACCGAAAAGGGAGCCCTCCAGTCTCCATTGTTTCATTTGTATCGTTGCAGTGACCTTGATTGTCTGATCCCAGTCGATAGAGAAGATTAGAAGCAACAAAATAAAAAAAGGTGAAGGGGCTGTTAATAGTGAGTGTATGCTGGAAACAAATATTTGTTTATAGATAGAGGAGATGCTGAAAAACTATTCGCATCAAAGATATGAATTCAATCAGCATAGCGGTCTGGGGTCATTTGATTTTGGACCAAAAAATCAAATACAGTAATTCCTCCCTTATCTGTCAGGGATATAGTCCAAGACCCCCAGAGGAGGCCCAAAACCACAGTAGCACCTAACCCTGTATACAGTATGTTTTTTTCCTATATGATAATGTTTAATTTATAAATTAGGCACAGTAAGATATTAACAGTAATTAATAAAATAGAACAGTTATAACAGTATACTTTAATAATAGCTATATGAATGTGGTGTCTCTCTCAAAATACCACCTTGTACTATACCAGGGCTAACTGAAGCCACAGAAAGCAAAACTGTAGATAAGGGGGACTGTTGTATGCTTCAGTCAGTCCTGAGGGCTTCACTGTGAAAACACAGTATAGAATAATACCATTTTTCAACAACTAATGAATTAATGGATTTAAGCATTGATCACCAAAGGATGCAAATACCATAAAAAGAGACAAATGTGTGCTTCATAATGGAAGAATACAACCTCACCTATGAATTATTCTTGCCCCCCCCAAAAAAAATTAAATCTGAATCTCATCAAGCTTCCAGACAAGCCAATTTATAGGAAATACAAAAGACAGAGGAACATGTTTGTAGTTGACAAAATTCATACGCTGGATAACTGTGTAGACAAAAAGCCCAATTTCTTCAATAAATAAGTTGTAAGAAATAGTGAGAAAATGGAGGGGAATCTATAGAATAAAACATTTTTTTAAAGCTAAACTAATTGCAATGTGTGGACCCTATTTAGATGCCAGTTTAGAGAAAAAGACTCTAAAGAAGATCTTAGGACATCCTAAACATTTGTAAATCAGAACATTGACACACTATTTGATGAAATTAAATAATTTTTATCATTTTAAAACTAGAATAATAATAAGTAGTTATAACAATGACCCTGAGTCTTCAAAACAAATGTTAAATTGTGGTCAGTAGGTATGTTTAGGAAGGTAGAAATTTATGTTACTCCTCTCAGAGAGGTTTCCATACCTGGTAATTAAAATGTAATAACTGTTGAAAGGAATCGGTATGATGTAGTACAAAAAGCACTTTGAATTAGACCAAATTGTTACACTTCTTAGTGCAGTGGGAAGCTGCTTGACATCCACTTAAAATCCTGTAAGTAAAATGTCTAGCATAGGCAGAGAGGAAGTGTGATGCATGTCCATTAAATGTCTGTGTTCATCCTCTTTCCTCTCTTAAAAAAAAAAGAAAAGAATTTGCAAGCTGCAACTGAGAAGAAGAAAAATCCAAGAAGGGCAAGTGGTCAAAATTTCTCTAAGGTTTGTTTTAAGCCTCAATAAATCATCATCCCTATTGTCCACTGCAGCTGACCTTTCTAAGAGTCTGATTACATCATTCATTGTACTTAAAAGCATTGAGAGAAAAGTTCAGACTTTTGAGCATAGCTTACTGCATGGGGGCCTTCAGGTCTGGCCTCCTGTCAGTCAGTCTCATCTACCATTCTGCACCCTACACCTACCTCGCTCCATTGGAGCCACTCACCACTCCCCAGAACAGCGTGCTCTGCCCCTTCACTCTTCACATGCTGCTCTTGGGCTGGAAGGCCGGCCTCCTCTCACACACTCCCCTGCCCCTACTTCATCTGATGAATTCTTGCTCTTCTTTTTTCTGAGAAGCCTCCCTGGACTTCCCAGGACTAAAGTGTCTTTCCTAAGTGCTACCAGCAGCACCCTGTACTTCTCAAGTAGAAGACTCGAACCACTGGCTGTGGCTCCCACCAGACTTTGAGTTTCTGGAGGGCTAAGCCCAGGACATCCTCACCCTTTATCCTCAACAAGAGCACAGTGCCTAGCGCATAGTAGGTGCTCAGTGACTGGTGGATCAATATTATTAGAAATCAAGAGAATGATTGGCACATGTTTGATCTTTCCTGCCCTTTGCCCAGATCTGCTTTCTTGGAAGCTGCCCTGTCCAGTTAATCTGATCCAGGCTCCAAGAAGAGGAGACTTCCCTCTACCATTTGATGTTTTCTTTGTTACCTTCCTTTTAAATTTTAGGCTGGGGATTGTTGGTTATTGCTGGTTTTCCGTGGTGCTTCCAAAGTTAAAATGTCTTATTTTTCTCACTTTTTATCCACTAAACTTCTGTTTAGAAGTCTTTGGGATGTTTTTATGTGTAAGCTTGAAGTTTGCCATAGGTATAAAGACTTGTTACTTTATCCAAGCTGTTTGATGCCAACCAACGTTACATGGCCCATATCAACTAGAAACAGCCTCATTGTCTTTTTGGCCACGTAACCCATGGGGATGGCCCGTTTCAGCAGGCACCTCGGGAGTAGAAGGTTTCAAAGCACTTCCTCAGAGGGAGTAAGTGTGGGTTTGTCGTGGAGCACTCTCTTGGCTGTCCAGAAGCTTACACTCCAATCCTGGCTCTCTCTGACAAATCTGGGCAAATCCTTTTACTTCTCTGCATCTGTTTCCTGGAGAAGTGAAGAATTTATACCAGCTGCTCAACCGGAGGTTCGGGAAGATGCCAAACCACAGAATAAAAACAAGACACCTTCCTGGTCCCTCAGTGTACCCAGAGACTTTGGAGTGAGAAGATATTTTTATGTTGAAACGAACATAAACATTTTTCAGTGGAATATAAAATTGGGGTGAATTTTCAGATGAAACCCAAGATTTTATTGGAAGAATTTGAGGAACATTGAGTTCTCTAAGTTCTCTTCCTGTGATAACTTTCCATCACTGTTGTAGCCTCTGAATTCTGTCATCTAGATAATCCTCTTGAGTAGAACGTTCCAGTCTTCAACATGCTGGGTAAATAAAGCTTGGCTATGATTTTAAAGCATGTATTATTTCCAAGAAGGCACAGAATTGCCAACTAGGCTAACATAAGCATGGCCAAGCAGAGGCCCTTTGGAATCTGCTTTTAAAAATGCCAAGAACCATTTATGATCTTAAGTAACTACATATAGCAAACTGAGATTCTAGAATGGCTTATTTTCTTACAGAGGCAAAAGTATTCTGTTTAGCTTAACCCAGGACTTATTATCAAGAGTTCAGAATTTGTGCCATCTAAATTAACAAGCTTTTAACTTTGTAGGAACCTTGCCAGTTTGATTTATCCAAAACAGAATTCTTTATTTGAAAAGAGCATTCCAGGGTATCATCTTCCTCATCTTCTGTAAGGATTCTATTTCTGACTATGCAAAGCTGATTTCAGTGCCTGTATCATTTACCTCCCTACCACAGTGAATCATTGAAAATTATATGTTAAGGATTCGGTTCTTTTCCTCACAGTTCATTATAACTGCTTTAATTATTGGTAGGTTTTTAGTGTATGCTTGTCTAAAGTTCTATCAATTAATAAATGGATCTGTAGAAAGCCAGTTAAAGGGGCAAGTAGATGAAGGGTGCTTATAATCACACCTCTGCTGAGCATTTTGCTCTCCTTATTTAAAATAAAATCATAGATATTTTCTGAGAAAGAATAACAATTCGAGTGAAATTAGCAAATGAAAAATTGCAAATTTTAAAAGGAAAGATATTAAATATTTCTGGATTCTTATTGGATTCCACTTAGAAAAAATCTAGCAAACCTGGATTTCAGCATCTTTTGCTTGCCTTTAAGAGAAAAAAAATTAACATGATCAAATTAAAATTATACAGCTGTCAGTGTTCAAGTCAGGCAGTTCACAATAGATAAGAAAATTTGCCTTCCTGATACATAGTGGTATAATTAAGCCATATGGAAGTCTCTGAATTCTCTCCTCCAGTTAGAAAATGGAGTGTTGCTTGCCACCTTTCTTTGTCATGAAGTGAACTAAGTAGTCTGTTAAAAATATATTTGTGAATCCAACAAACAGGCCATCCCATGGCATCTTCTGAGCATGTAGCTTTTCCATTCCGCCAAAAATATAATTTGCATCCTGAGGTTGCTGATTTTTATTTTTCTTATTTTCACAAGAAATAACTATTTCTTGAAAAGCAGAGCTGAATATCTTAAAGCAAAACCCTTCATTTAAAAAAAGTGAAACAAAGCTCTTCAATTTTATTTGAAAGATGCATATTCTCTGATGATGCCATTTCTATTCCAAGAGTTCAGGAGAAACCATTTTTTTTTATTGGTTCCCTAATACTAAGTATAATTGCATAATTTGCTGACTTTTAATTTGGAAGGAGGAATATTTGATGTGTTAGAATCATTATTTCTAGCCATGTCAAACTTCACTAAAATCTTGGAACATGATATAAAACACGCAACCTCTGTATTTCTATTTCAACAACTTCCTTTGTTGTTTTAGGAGAAGATTTTTTCCTTTTGAGGTTAAAAATAATAGGTTATTACAGATGTTCATATGATCCTTTTCTTAGGCCCAATTTTAAATATATATTCAGAAGAAATGACTGGAACAGGCTTTTTTATATCAATCTTGCTTAGAAGAATGGAAGAAGGAAAACATTTTTCTTACAAATAGACTGTCAGAATAAAATACCAAAAGGACCAAGGAATAGTTCAGTTTAAAGATATCATTTTAAAGCATTGTTGATATTACATAAAGATTATTCTCATACTATTACTCAGATTCCAATTTTCATTTTAAAATTATGCTTTTAATCTGGTTGCATAATGACTCACACTTAGGCCAAAAAATACTAGTTAAATTTCATTAAAATATAATCCATTTCTTTTATGGCATGCATCTTCTGGTATTTTCAGTATACGCTCTCTGCTTATAGACATCATATCTAAAATGAAGAACACATTTGTGTTCTCACAGAATACATGCTTGTTCTGAAAGATGATGTGGTTACAGTAACCCCCCACCCCCCAAAAATGATTAGTAGGATTTAAAATGTCTTATGCAGAATATTACAGTAAACCTATTTTTTTTTTCCATGAAGTTATGGTCAGTTTCCTATCTAGTAAAGAAAGTTAATAGCATAAGCTTTTGGGATTTGGGGAGGTTTGTTTTTTGCCTAGAAAAAATTTTATGTTGTATAAATCCTAAATGTGATTGAATGAAAAAATATGCTTCAATTAAGCAGAAATGTATGTTGTTTCTCATGGAAAAATAAGCAGCTAGTTTGCATCTGAGGTACGTCTCTGTCTTTGAGAAAGTATATTTTATTCTGATGATGTGAGACTGAGAAGTACTGACATGGCTCTCTTTGATCTTTGTCTCTCAGTGTGGCTGTTACCAGGTCCAGAGATGTGCCTTCCTTTGGGCCTCCCATTCCTAAAGGGGTCACTTTCCCTAAGTCAAATGTGTTCAGGGACTTCCTTTTGGCCAAAGTGATAAATGCAGAAAATGCTGCTCATAAATCGGAGAAGTTCCGGGCCATGGCAACTCGGACCCGCCAGGAATACCTGAAAGATCTGGCAGAAAAGAATGTCACCAACACCCCTATCGACCCTTCTGGCAAGTTTCCATTCATCTCTCTGGCTTCCAAGAAGAAGGAAAAGTCTAAGCCATACCCAGGAGCTGAGCTCAGCAGTATGGGGGCCATTGTGTGGGTAGTCCGGGCTAAAGACTACAGCAAGGCCATGGAACTAGACTGCCTTTTAGGGATCTCCAATGAGTTCATCGTGCTCATTGAACAGGAAACGAAGAGCGTGGTCTTCAATTGTTCCTGTAGAGATGTGATAGGGTGGACTTCCACTGACACCAGCCTCAAAATCTTCTATGAACGAGGAGAATGTGTTTCAGTGGAGAGTTTTATTAACAACGAGGAGATCAAAGAGATTGTCAAAAGGTTGCAGGTGAGTCTTTCCACTTCCTTACATACCCTTTCTCTTTCATAAAGCTTTCAATACAGGCTAGAGCCAAGTTATTGAACCTTGCACTCTGTTATTAGCTCCTCTGAAAACTCGCATGATGTGTGAAGCAAACAGAGTTTATCTCATGTTTGTGTTTTCCACGGATGTTTCAGAAAAGTAGAAGTCAGGGAAGACACATTTATTCTGTGTGTGTGTGTGTGTGTGTGTGTGTGTGTGTGTGTGTAACCCATTTGCCTGTGACCTGTTCCCTGATGCTGCAGCCCAGTCCACGAATGTTTCAGAAAAGTAGAAGTCAGGGAAGACACATTTACTCTGTGTGTGTGTGTGTGTGACCCATTTGCCTGTGACCTGTTCCCTGATGCTGCAGCCCAGTCATCTGCTGGTGGTGGTGAAAGAATTGTTTGAGTTTCTGCTGCCTTGAATTTTACAAAGGCGAAATAAGTAGCAGTATATGGTTTCTATTTACTGCCAGCTCCCTGTAGGTCTCTGTTAGAGGTTTCCTTGTAACTTCAGGGAAGCCGTTGAGCTTTTTGGATGCAACAAGTATATTCCTTTTGGCCTAATGAATAGGAGACTAGTGGAGAAGAAATAACCAGACTGCTCTTCAGCTGGCAATAAGGTATTCAAAACTAACCCTTCCTGCAATGATTTTCCAGTTCCGTGCCCACCACTTAATACCCTTAATATTGCTTTAAACCACAATATCTTTTGTCTCCTTGTCTAGTTTGTTTCAAAAGGCTGTGAATCAGTGGAGATGACTCTGCGAAGAAATGGCCTAGGACAGCTTGGCTTCCACGTCAACTATGAGGGCATCGTGGCGGATGTGGAGCCCTACGGTTATGCCTGGCAGGCAGGGCTGAGGCAGGGCAGTCGCCTGGTGGAGATCTGCAAGGTGGCTGTAGCCACTCTTAGCCATGAGCAGATGATCGATCTCCTGAGAACATCTGTCACGGTGAAGGTTGTCATCATTCCTCCCCATGATGACTGCACCCCACGGAGGTAGGTCTGAGGAGGCAGCTGTGGGCCTGAGACTTGAGTGCAGGGTTTGTGTACCATGTAGAACATCTCTTAGCAGGTAGGGGGGTAAGGTGTTGTGTAGAACAATAGATTGTATATGATGCTGAATGTTTCATTTGTGGAGCCTGACTCAGGACAAAGCTCCCTTTCAGTGTGTGGCAACAGCAGCTGGAAAGAATGACTAAATGAGACCATTACTGGGATTTACATCTCTGGATATATAAAGTTGCCATTACAGATAGAGAAGTCTGGCAATATCCGTCTTAAGAATCTTCCAATAGGAGCTGAGAAACATGAAACATTTAACATTAAAAGACACTCAGCATCTCAAATTGTCAGATTTTTTTTTGATTTATGTTCCATGATGCTGTTACTCTCTTTTCTCTCCCAATTGCTGCCCAAAACTCAGCAATTGTTTGGACCTTTGCTGTCTCAGCCTGGCAGCTGCTCTTCCTAACTGTATCTGCATGTGCTAGGAATTGGCTTCAGGTGAGCTGCCCCTGCTCATGGTGCTTTGGCATTTTGGTTCCTAGTCTTTTCCAGAAGGGAAAGCCTAGGAGCTCCCTGCCCTACACAACCCCCCACCGCTCCTGCCAAGCCAGCAACACTGTTGAAAATTTAATTTCTCTGTCTCTGGGAAGGTTTTTTGATGGAACAAATTTAATCAACTGTTTATTTTCTCCTTTGGACACGTACATGCTTTTTTTGCTAGTTTTTAAGATTTTTATTTTATGCCATTGTTTTCTAAGAATTTATCTTAAGCTTTGGTAATTGATTCTTAGGCTTTCTAAAGCCAAGACAGTGTTCTGTGTCCTATTTTCCCACTAAGATGACCAGTCCTACACCCTGAGCTCTCATGGATTTATGAATATCAGGTGGTAGAAAGGTGATGGTGATAATGGGCTGTTTGTGTCTTTTTAAAAAAAGTAAAAGTGCAGCAAATATATATGTGTGTGTGTGCATGTGCGTGTGTGTGTTTTATATACTTTGCTCAGGATAGTATTTCCTAATACTGCTTACCTCCTAGGGGGTCCAGAGATTATGTGCGTATGTCAAAATATAGAAAAATTCATTTGTCTTATAATTTGAAGAACTGCCTTTTGGATGGCTGCATTTCCCTGGAAATCAAAATATGAACTTTTAATTTCACCTGTTTTAGAGAGAAGGAAATATTCAGAAACTGCCCTACCCATATACCCTGCCTTAGTTAACTAGGCCTAATGAACCCTATTAGCTTTGTTTGGTTTCCCCAAGTATATCATCATTAAATGTTAAGTAATGTGCTGAACTGTGATTGAAAAAATGATGTGAGGTGGCTCAGAAAGGCAGCAGGGTTCTTGCTTATGACAGTCTCCAGCCTTGCTGCATTCCTTCTCTTGTCTCTTTCTCTGCTGTCTCTCCTTCAAATTGTCTGCTTTATTGCTCTGAACAGGCAGTTAAAAACGGAAGAAGATAACTAATCTTTGTAAATTGTCAACCTTAGTTACCTACAGTAAAGAGTTATAGACATTAGTCTACGGACTGTCTACTGAAATATGGAGCCTTTGACCTCGTGATGCCATCCTGCCTTCTCAGAGGTCTTTCCCTTGTAGCTAAGCTCCCAGGGTTATATGTGGGAAAGGAGAGGGAAATGGGTTTGCGTGACTGTGGGTGGAATGAGACAACAGTACAGACATTGGCGTTGTAAATACCTGTTACTAGAAAGACAGATAAGAGACCTGGACCTGGATAGATGGAGCCATGATAGGAGGTATACTAGACTAGGTACATTGTGGTGTGTCAGTGAGAATAACTAATGTACTGAGTTTTTTGCTTTAATATGCCAGACCCTGGAAAAAGCACCTTTTTATGAATTAGTGAATTTAATTATTATAACAACCTTTCTGATGATAGTGTTAGTATTATTCCTGTTTTAAAACCAGCCAAGACTCAAAGGTTAGTAACTTGCTAAGCTCATCTGGCAAATTTAGGTCTAACATCAGAGTCCAGGCTCTGAATCGCCACTTTGTGTGCTTGGAGCACAGATCCTTTCCTTATACACCAGAATCAGCAGTGATGTGCTGGTAAGTTGGCTTTCTGTTGGGGGCGGGGGAGCAACTTTATTTGTAGTGTTTGCTGATTCCTGTGGTGCAGATACTCCCACTGTGGCTGGTTCCAAGCTTCTGATGTGATGTCATTGCAGGCAGCATTGGGGTAGATGGGATGATTGCCAGTCCAGCACACCAGAGAGTGAATGAGCTGTCACAGCACTGTGAGGCTCTCAGGCCTTCCCGGAGGAGCCAGTGGATCTGTCAGTGACCTGTCGTTTGGGTGCCAGGAGGGGAGGCTAGGGAAAGGATTAGTGCACTGCACAGGGCCCCTTTCACTACAGTTTCCGTCTGAAAAGCCATCAGACCTGGGCAGGGCAAGTGGGAAATGCTTTGATACCTTTGGAGGGCTGAAAGCCTGCTCCTCTCTCCTTCCTTTAGAAATAACCTCAGAGAGGGCTCTGGGGAGTGGCTCACGCCTGTAATCCTAGCACTTTGGGAGGCCGAGGCGGGCAGATCACCTGAGACCAGGAGTTCCGTACAAGCCTGGCCAATATGGCAAAACCCTGTCTCTACTAAAAATACAAAAAAAAAAAAAAAGTAGCCGGGCGTGGTGGTGGGCGCCTGTAATACCAGCTACTTAGGAGGCTGAGACAGGAGAGTCCCCTGAACCCGAAAGGCAGAGGTTACAGTGAGCTGAGATTGCACTCCAGCCTGGGGAACAAGAGCGAAACTCCATCTCTAAAAAAAATAAAAATAAAAATAACTTCAAAAGGAACAGCTGAAGCATTAACACCTTGTTACAGTTTTCAACAAAATAGAATAATGCTCTTGTGTCATTTTCTTCGTCTCCTCTGCTTTTCACACTCCCACTGCTGTTTTTCTAGCAACTAATTACTCCGTTCTTTGAATAGTAGACTTTACCACCAGTCACTGCAGCTGCAGCAAGAGGCAGGACAGACCTCGAGACAAGCTGCTCCTCTGCCCCTCAGCCTGGTGGTTCTTAGGGTCACCAGGACCCCGAGTGGGACACAGGCAAGGGGGTGGGGACATCTCCCACTGTGTGTAATACAAACACCCCCAGGATGTAATACAAACACACATGGATTTGCGTGTTCACATGGGAGAGTCATTCATTTTGAAAAGGCAGCTTTTTAAAAACGCATATAGTAGTTCAACAACAAAGAAGTGGTATTTAATTAACATGTAAAGCCTGTAATCCCTTGGGAGGCTGAGGCAGGTGAATCATTTGAGATCAGGAGTTCAAGACCAGCCTGACCAACATGGTGAAACCCCTTCTCTACTAAAAATACCAAAATAATTAGCTTGGCATGGTAGCACATGCCTGTAATCTCTGCTACTTGGGAAGCTGAGGTAGGGGAATCGCTTGACCCAGGAGGCAGAGGTTGCAGTGAGCCTAGATTGCCCCACTGCACTCCAGCCTGGGCAACAGAGGGAGACTCCATTTCAAAATCAATGAATGAATGAATGAATAAAATGTAAAACAAGACTTTTTTCCCTGTTCTTGGAAAATATGCAGATACCTTTATGAATTGTTTCCAAACTATGCTTTTTTGAAGAGAAGAAGGGTTAGGGAGAGTATAGCAAACTTTCTGAGCCCCTACTACATGCCCTGCATTTTCCCTTTTAATCCTCATGGCAGTGAAATGGGAAACGTTCCTTATCCCCCTCACAGCCTGTGTGATGGGGGTGTGGCTCACTTCTTCAGTGCCCCACTGCTCAGACCTCTAGGGGAGCATACAGATGGGCAGGCTCTGGGGCTCCAACACCACGGCAGTGTCTAGGGGGTGTATGTTTACAGCTCCTGAAACCCCAGGAAGCCTGTGTTACGGGGTGCTCTTTTAGTTTTGCTCTTTTAACTTTGCCATCTATAAGTAGTTTGTGTTAACCAGCTCAATTAGATCCCTGCCTTATCACAAGGACAGAGGGCTTTCTGTATCCTGAGGTTTTTGCCCTCATGTAGCAGGAGAAACAATCACATGTGGGCTTGGATAATGAGTGCAGGGTTTTATAGAGTGGAAGTATCTCTCAGCAGATGGAGGAGCCAGAAGGGAGATGGTTTTTCCGTGGAGTCAGGCTGCTTGGTGGCCTGGGCTCTCCTCCAACTGCCCCAGCCAAACTCCACGCGGTTTTGCCGGTGCCTGTTGGTGAGTTCCTCTTGATGTCCAGCCCCATGTGTGTACCTCCACCTATGTGTGCCTCCACCAATGTGTTCCTCTCTACGTCCAGTGCTTCTGTTCCTGTCTTGCTAGGGTCTTGGGTTTTTATAGGCACAGGATAGGGGTGTGCCACACCAGGGTTGTCTCGGGAAATGCAACATCTGGGTGTGAAGGCAGGAGTGCCTGTCCTCAGCTAGATCCATGGGGTTGGAGTACTAACCAGGGACCATGCCCTCCTCTACCCAGCACTTCCCTTCCCCGCTTCCATATCATTTAAAAAGACCATGCTCTTTCCTTCCCAGCACTTCTGTATCAGCAGCTTCATTTTTATTAAAATGATGATGAGAATGAGATTGGGAGAAGTCCATTTGCTGTCCAAAAAGTGGACAGAACCAGTTAGCATGACAGCCTGATGCATGCAGTCCTGGGAGACTTCACTGGAAAACCTCCCTGGAGTGAGCGGGCCCCTTATGCAGGACTTGCCTGATTGCTCACCTCTCAGCTGTCACCCCTGTGGAGTATGTAGCCAGCATCAATAGATTAGTGTCTGTGACCTCTGGATCTTCAACATCATTCCCAAGACAAGATGAAAAGTACCTGGATGAACAGACTATAAACTGTGATGTTCTGGATGGTATCGCGTGGAGTGGCCAACCCTTTATTCTGTTGAGGGCCGCTAGCCGGTAGTTCTTAAAGAAAACAAGGGCTGTTCAAAATGACAAGCTAAAAGTAAACTGTTTACATAAGACCAAATTACCTCTTAAATAAGAACAGGTCACACCATTGTTTCTTCATTTTAAAAATCCAGTATTTTAAAGTGCTAAAGCATAGTGCTTCAGAGTGAAGAGGGCAGTTAGAAATCATCTGGTTCAGATCTCTCAATTTTCAAATAAGGAGCTTTGATCCAAAGAGTTTGTGTGGTTTTTTTTTCCAAGCCAGAGTTACATGGCTAATAGGGACCAAGCCATCCTCAAAAATAAAACTTTTCTAACTCGTGAGTCCAGTATTGTGATCTGTTCAATTTCCTAGTCACCCATTTCTTCGTATTCCATAGGGCCTTAAGGAAAAAGGAGAGAGTTATGAGAAATAAGAGACTAAAAGAGAAAGAATACAAAGACTGAAAAACAGAATAAGCTTTTCCATTAATTTAGGGTTTCAGCAGGTCACCTCTTGTCACTTTTAGCATTGACATTGTCATTCCTGCTGACCATAGCTCTTTAATTGGGTTTTATAAAAGTTGTTGAGTTTTCCTTGGAAAATTGGAATGTTTTAGTTAATGACTAAAATAAGACTAACCTACAGGTGGATTAATTCTGTGGGTTCAAATCCTGGCTTTGCCACCTGCTGGCTGTGTAAACTTGGGCAAGTTAATCTCTCTAGACCTCTGCTTCCTCCTCTGTAAAGTAGGGATAATGATAGCGTCTGCTTCATGGAGTTGGGGTAATGCGGCTAAATGAGTGCCTGCCTCATGGTATAAGTATTATTAGAGTTAGCATTCCTCAACACAGAATTTTACTTAGAATGATATAATAAAAACCCTTTTAGGAAGGCTTATACGTAGCATTAGAAGCCAGATTTTATCTGCATTCTTTAGTCTGTTGTGTACTTCCTGGTTCTACATATAATTCTTCTGTTTTGCAGAGATAAGTAAGAGACCAGGAGCCAGTGAAAGTTACCCTGGCCATGAAAGGCAATCAGAAATGGCGAGTGGCTGAAGTTTAGCTCTGTGGAACCTTCTGTGCTCTTTTCATTGTGTATGAATGATCTTCTCTCCCTGCTCAGACTTTATCATACTATATTCGGCCAATGTAGGTTATGAAGAAAGTTGCTAGTTATATGTTATGAGTAGTGGAAATAAAATGCAGACTATGGGGAAGACAGCATCTTTGGCCAGAGAAGTCTTGTAGCCAGTTTTCATACTAAATGTTAAGCAGTCTAAAAGACTATTGCAAAGAGTGTTTGAAGAAGCCTAAAGATAAAAGTAACTTGTCTGTTTGATATTACATTATTATTGTTATTGTGTCTGTTACCATTATCTTTATTTATTTTATTCTCTGCCTGATGCAAAATGGACTTGAAACAGCCTATGGAAGTACTTGTGGCCTGGGTACAGTGGCTCATGCCTGGAATCCCAGTACTTTGGGAGGCCAAGGCAGGTGCATCATTTGAGCTCAGGAGTTTGAGACCAACCTGGGCAACATGTTGAAACTCTGTCTCTGCCAAAAAATGCAAAAATTAGTGGGGCGTAGTAGTACATACCTGTAGTCTTAGCTTCTCAGGAGGCTGAGATGGGAGGATCACTTGAGCCAGGAGGTTGAGTCTGTGATGAACCTTGATTATGTCACTGCACTCCAGCTTGGGCGAGACAGCAAGACATTGTCTCAAAAAAAAAAGAAAAGAAAAAGTAGTTGTACAGTATCACAAAATAGAAGCTTAGCTAGGGGATTTGTGGTGGAAGAGGTAGTAGTGAAAGCAAAACGTGGCCTAGGTGAAAATTTTTGGGAAGTTGGTACCCAAAATATATAGCAATAAAGTTCTGTGTGTGTACTGGTTCCTAGCAGCCAACAGAAAGGGGCATAGATGATGTTTTTCTTTGAATTTACAAGTTAAAACAGAGTATTGCTTATGAGAAGCAAAGCTAGTCCTGATTTTGAGCAAAAATGAAATTTTTCTGTGGATTATTATACATTTTAATCAATAATCCTTTGATAAAATGTAACATTTTTGCATTGTATTTACAGATCCAGAACACTAGATCTTTATAATATGCCTTATTTAGTCAGAAATGAAAGACTCTAAACTATACCACAGTGTATACCTCTTTTAACAACCAAGAAAAAGGGTTGCAGTGGCATATTTTTGTCATAAATATCAGAATCAAAGCTTGAAATTATATCAGAGCCTAAAGTAGTATTCCTTAATATTAGAGAAAAAGTTTTATGACATAGCAGTCATTAACTACTGAAAGTAATGTCAAATGTGCCGTAAAACAATGTTTGACAAACTACAGACCAGAACTCTCAAGTAGATTATAAAATCAATTTAGGACGTTGCACTCAGTGTGTTTTTGGATGAAATGTATTCAGAACATAGCAAAGTGGAAGATAGGAGAGGAAGGATGTGCATCTGTGTGTGTATGTGGTGGTGCTGTGTCACAGCGTAAAACGTATTTCTTACTTAGGTTGTATGTGGTGGTGCTGTGTTCCGGTGTGAAACGTATTTCTTACTTAGGTTGTATGTGGTGGTGCTGTGTTCCGGTGTGAAA
>NW_022436999.1:1520588-1521162 GCF_009761245.1 Sapajus apella | reverse complement strand
AACATGGTGAAAACCCATCTCTAGTAAAAATACAAAAATTAGCCAGGAGTTATGGTGGGTGCCTGTAATCCTAGCTACTCGGGAGGCTGAGGGGGGAGAATCTCTAGAACCCGGGAGGTGGAGGTTATATCGAGCCGAGTTAGCGCCACTGCACTCCAGCGTAGGCAACAGAGCAAGACTCAGTCTCAAAAAGAAAACAAAAGAAAAGAAATTTCTCTTGAGAAAATTAAAGAGCACAAATCTGACCTAAAACAAAGCTAGGGTCCCTTGTACACTCAGACGGCCTGCCTGCAATCTCCTGTGGGATTAACAATGGGGTGCTGCTCCGCCTTGTAGTCTAGTAGTTAAAATTTCACACATTCACTGCCATGGCCTAGGTTCAGTTCCTAGTCAAGGAATCAACCTCTTTTGGTTTGAAATTTGTGTGAATTTTGACTTTTTGAGGAACCCATTTGCTTTTTTGTTTTTTTTTAAATACCAAATCATTTATGGTGTCATTCAAATACAGTATATAATGTTCATTGTTAAAAATAAGAATTTTTTTTCCCCATTTATTTATTTTATTGCATTTTAG
>NW_022436999.1:1446849-1520188 GCF_009761245.1 Sapajus apella | reverse complement strand
TTTTTTCTTGTAAATCTGTTTTAGTTCTTTGTAAATTCTGGATATCAGCCCTTTGTCAGATGGGTAAACTGCAAAAATTTTTTCCCATTCGGTTGGTTGCCGATTCACTCTAATGACTGTTTCTTTTGCCATGCAGAAGCTGTGGAGTTTGATTAGATCCCATTTGTCTATTTTGACTTTTGTTGTCAATGCAAGGACTTCATGACCGAAACGTATTTCTTACTTAGGTTGTATGTGGTGGTGCTGTGTTCCGGTGTGAAACGTATTTCTTACTTAGGTTGTATGTGGTGGTGCCGTGTCCTGGTGTGAAATGTATTTCTTACTTAGGTTGTCATCTGAAAATTTTGAAAGCCATTGCCATTAAAACATAAAAGGGATCGAGTGGAGCCTTGAGCATAGGGCCAGATTAAAGGTCACCCTTGGCTTTGGGGGGATTTGGGGGACTGATAAGACCCCAAGAAGAAAGTACTCCTTGGAGATGTGAGTTGTACCAGCAGCTTCACACATCTGCCACTGTGCACCGTGACACCCTTGCACACCCTTTTGGAGCCCGGTCACAACGTGCAGTGGCAGGTGTGTGAAGCTGCATGTATACCCTTTTGGAGCGTGGTTGCAGTGTGCAGTGGCGGGAGTGTGAAGCTGCTTGCATGCTCTCAGGTATGCCCCTGTCATGCTGTCCTGGTGGCTTTTCTTCCTCAGGTCTCAGTAGTCTGGCCACCCCCTGGGTGACCATGGGTCCCACTGTTTTTTAAAGATTCCACATCTAACACTCAACAGTTGGGATTGAGTAAAGGAAAATACTACTGTAATACTTCCTGGGGTTCTGGTTTTTGAAAAGAAAGTAAGTATAGGGCCCAAAGATTGAAAGGTGGTTTGAAACATAGGGTGAAATTTCGGATCCATTTTAAGTGTTACTGAGAATCAGTGTGGTTCCACCAACAAGAAAATGCCATATGCATTGTGTTTCTCCCTGTGCCTTGCCCCTAATAGGAGCTGCTCCGAAACCTACCGCATGCCAGTTATGGAGTACAAAATGAACGAAGGTGTTTCATACGAGTTCAAGTTTCCCTTCCGAAATAATAACAAATGGCAGAGGAACGCCAACAAGGGGCCTCATTCACCTCAAGTCCCATCCCAGGTGCAGAGTCCCATGACCTCACGGCTGAATGCTGGAAAAGGAGATGGGAAGATACCTCCTCCAGAAAGAGCCGCCAACATCCCTCGAAGCATCTCCAGTGACGGGCGCCCACTAGAGAGGCGGTAAGTGTGCCTTCAAAGGTTTGCTCTACATCTCTGTCCCAAATGTAAGTAACACAGACCCATAAGCTATAGTTTTAGGCCTTCTCATATTTTACTAGAAATGAAGAATTAAACTGAGGTGCATACCATAGTGGCTTTCAAAGCATATACTGTTCCAAAGCCATAGGGATAAACAGAGATCGATTCTAGCAAAGCCTTCAGCTCTGCACACTGGCGTTTTGCTTTGCTCTTTAATTTCCATATGAGGATCAATAGATGTCATTACTACATGCTTAGTGGCCCTGTGGATTAGAATTTGGCAACTCTTTGAGGTGACAGTGACCATATAAGAACAACAGAGTGCAGGTTTTTGGTTGAATATCTGTGTTAGTGTCACTTTATTAATAAAGGATTATGGGAAGGAAACCTAGTATAATACAAACATTTTTCACTACTCTGAAAATAGGAAAGAATAGTGAGGAGAAGATGATACACATGAAGGTAAGTTAAAACACTTAGTCCTGAGTAAAATACGCCAAAGGGAAAGGGACCAAGGGATCCTGGAAAGTAAGAACCCAAAGGTTGTGGTTTAATTGAAAGCCATAGAGGGTTCCCTTGTAAGAGGTAATGGGTTAACTCTGCCTTTACAAGGATGCCCCAGCACTTTTGTCTGGAGTTAACAGTAAACTGCAGCATTTTGAACTAGAGTCCAGGCCTAAAATTAAACTAGATTAAGTACTTTTAAAATGGGAATAGAAGTTGTCTATATAGATTATAGGTAATTGCACTGTAAATTTGGTTACCTTGAATCATGTACACTAAAGGAGGAGATAGTTTAATTGAATAATCTGTTCATCATCTGCTAGAAATCAACTTTTTTTTTTTTTTTTTGAGGCTAAGTCTCACTCTGTCGCCCAGACTAGAGTGCAGTGGTGCGGTCTCAGCTCACTGCAACTTCCGCCTCCCAGGTTCAGGTGATTCTCCTGCCTCAGTCACCCAAGTAGCTGGAATTACAGGCATGAGCCACCACACCTGGCCTAGAAGTCAACTTCTTTCTGTCCATCCACTGTCCTTTCCACATCTCTTCTGCTTGCCTTGATCACATCTCCGAATGTTCTTGTGAAAACCCTTAGAGCTAGGGAAAAGTCTCTATTCCGGGAACTGTGTTGGGGAGAAGGGAGGGTCGAAGTGGAAGCTGTAACTTGAGCCTGACTCATCTGAGCGGCAAGAACCAGGTCTGGCAGGAGCAGGATGCCATGGAAAACGGTTCCCACATACATGTTAATCATCACCACTCCAGTTTGAGAGCAGAGAGCAGGAAGCTTTAGAAATCATACTATGAAGTCTTTATCTTAGTCTGACTTTTGAGCTGTTGCATAAAACTTTGCCACTTAACTATTTTAGCTTACTAGGATACTGTATAGAAATTTAATAAAAACAGACAAATAAAATTTAATTACAATAGACAAACCAAAAAATAGTCATCTTTCTACAGTTTCTCATTTCATCCTGGAACTCTATTTCCAGAGCCTTGCTATTTATCTCAATAAAAGTTTCCTCTCCCAGAGTGGCCCTATTACCATCTGGATTCCTCTCTCTTTACTTATTTTTGAGGAGGAAAACATCCAAGAGACCTCTGAGTAAATTCTTTGTTCGACATATTCCAGACTTGGCTGCCTCTGAGGGGTGTGCTAACTGGAATTTATGTTTTGGCCCACAATTTGAAAGATGAACCCAGGAAATCATTGTGTAGAGAAGGACCTTTTTCCCCCCCTCTGTGCTGTTTTCTTTCTCTCCAGAACAATCAGCAGGCTTTCACAAGTGAAATTGGTTTTGTGTCATTTCCTTTATACAATATTACATTTGAGAATGTGTTTTGATTCCATGTTGAATTTAATTTCTGTACCAGAAACTGAAGCTCCTTGCCGGTCATACTGACCTTCAAAAAGGAAAAAATTTTTTGTAGCTGAGTATCATATTTTGATGGGAGCAGTTTTTAGCGCTAGAGAATGCAGAGCTCCATTTTTTCCAGATGTAGATCCTTGAGTTCTAGAGGTAATTTCTGTGTATACTCGTGTCTGCCTTTCATCTTTACTTTACCCATAGGAAAATACATCTCATCAAGTGCTCCTTCTAGAAAACTGTTAAAGTAGTTTGTAAGGCTCCAAGCTGCAGAGTTGAAAGGGCTGTAGGTGGGGCTGACAAGGTTTTCAGGAAAATTTAACCTCTACTCACTGCCCCCTTAGTCTCTGATATATGTTAAGTACACTAGTCTAGGATTTCAGATATTAGGATGCAGGGCTTAGATGACTTGTGAGATCTCAGTCCTGAATTTCCAGGATATTAAGATGATTTGGCTCATCTTCATTTTGAAATATATGGTAATTGGTTGGATATTCTTCTTCTTTGAAAATTTGAAGTTTAGTTTCTTACCACATCATTCCTAATTTTTAATAAAAATATCTTTTTAAGTTTTTAATTTTGAGGCATAAAGAGAAGGTACAGTAAGTTAAATATCCTAATCCAAAAATCTGAAATCCATAGTACTACAGAATCCAAAACTTTTTGAGCACTGACATGATACTGAAAGGAAGTGCCCATTGGAGGATTTCAGATTTTCGGATTAGGGATGCTCAACTTCAGGTGTAATGCAAATATTTCAAAATCCAAAAATATCCCAAATCCAGAACGTTTCTGGTCCAGATAATTTGGGATAAGAGTTACTCAACCCATGTTTCAGAACTTTGTTTTGCTACTGTGACTCCAGGAGTATTTGAGGATAGAGCAGATTCATGATTTTTATCGGGAATAGCTTCCAGAGTCCTTCTTGAGTCCCCGGATACATAAAGTTCACTTCAGAATATAATTTTCTCCATGAAATTTAGTAAAATGTAACTGAAAAATTTAAGTGTACCCTTTCTAGTCCTACTGAGAACAAAATATCTTATTGAGATCTAGAAGTGAGGAGTACCAGGGTACCCCTCATCCATCTGACTCTCCCTGTGTCAGTGCCATCCTGAGTGGCATTTACATTTGTACCTAGGAAACTCACCAAGTATGATTTGGGCCTTTCAGAGGAATCATAAATCATGAAAACAAATCTCAGGGTCTCCCGCACCTGGAATCTTACCCTACCGGTAATGGCATGGCCTAATACTTATGGTTGTTCCTTGCATTCATTTTTTTCTCCCCCAGTTAGGGGAATTGTGTTTGACCATAGAGAAACCAGCTATACTTACGCTTAGGTTAGCAGCCATCTCAAGTCTATTCTGCCGGCCAGTGCTCCCTAAATCTGCCCACTTAAGTCACCATGGCTGGATCCAACACAGTCTGTTTTGGGTGAAAACACTAATTTCCTGCTTGTAGAAGCATAGTTTTTCTTTAATTTGTGTGTAATATCCCAGACCTAAAGGGCGTTAGGAACAACAACAACAAAAAAAACTGTGGAATATTTTTCCTTTAATATCAAGGTCAGGATTTTTATGACATACTGAAGTATGTTGGTGTTTTGAGTTTTAATAAAAATTCTTCAGTTGGATGATGTTCTCTATACATAGTTAAGAGAAACTGACATAGTAAGAACTGGTGATCCATTTGCCATCTAAATAAAGTCTAATTTCTATTTGGTTTGAATATATGAGTTTTATGTTCTTCAGGTGGCTTTCTGATTACAGAATTTTACAGTATTTGTGGAAGTAGTATTTATTAACAGAATTAACATTCATTCAACAGAAATAGGTAATATGATACAATCACTATTTTGGCCTCAAATTTACCTAGAGCTTAAGGGTGGGATTGAAATGAAAATTACTGGCTGTGGCACACTGAATTTGATACATTACTGTCTTTAAACATAATGGGGGATCAGCAATAAAACCCTGACCTGTGTTAATATGCTTATAAAAGTTGAGCTATTTGAGGGGCTTTAGATAAACAACAGACATCTCAGCATTTAAAATGAGTTTCTTTTCTCCTTTTTTAGGCTGATATTACCAGCCTTTATGTAAATATTTGATGTTAGAACTCACTGAACACTTACTTGGTACTTCCGAGTTTTACCTGGATGTCATTGTCACTCCACTTGAGTCCTCTGCACGTAACTCTAAGAAGCTGGACAGGGGCCTTTTTTGTTTTTGCAGTTATGACAGCCACATCTGCAGCCTCCCTTCCTCCTTGCTTACAGACTCCAGCACCATATAGGGTATGAGTATCATGGAAACAAACTGAAAAAACCTCTCAGAGAGCGTAATAGCCATATGACCATTCAGTCTTGATTTTTAAGGAAATACTTTCTATGTTTGTTATTTCATATAGATTCTAAGCTAATCTTCCACTGTGTCATTTTCTGCTTTCAAACAAAACAAGCACCATTTAACGTTTAATCTTCTTTTATTTCGAATGTTAGCTGTGGTTAGAAACTTCAGGACTTGTGTTTTCCAAATATTGCCCCTTTTGATCACAGCTTCGTGCCTAGTCATGAGGATCCTGAAATCATGAGAATTTTGAACTTCCCTGGGATTGCTCCAGCTGGGTCCCCATTGCCCATTGACTTCAGTATTTCCTTTCATTTCTTTTTTCTTTTCTTTTCTTTTCTTTTTTTTTTTTTTAAGACAGGGTCTCACCCTGTCACTCAGACTGGAATGCAGTGGCATTGATCTTAGCTCACCGTCAATTCAAACTCCTGGGCTCAAGCCGCCCTCCCACCTCAACCTCCTGAGTAACTATCACTGCAGGTGCATGCCACCACACCCAGCTAATGTTTTAAAAATATTTTTTATAGAGACAGTGTCTCACTGTGTTGCCCAGACTAGTTGTAAACTCCTAGCCTTAAGTGATCCTCCCTCCTCAACCTCCCAAAGTGCTGGGATTGCAGATGAGACCCACTGCACCCAGCTGACTTCCACATTTCTAAAGCTTCTGGATGGTGTTAGGTCCTTAGCTTATTTGATACCATTCACTACTCCCTCCTCCTTCAAATTCCATTTCCTTGTCTTCCAAAATTTTTCCTGATTTTTTTGTATCATCAGCTCTTTGCGCCTATCTTATCACCTTGAAATTTGTGTTCCCCATTTCTTCCTCATTTTTGTTTGAATCCCACACTGTGCAGTTCCTCTAGGTGGTCCAACCACTTTAGCAACCTCAACCGTCATCTGTATGTGGGCAGTTCCTTAGTTGATCTGTTTTGCCTTGGTCTCTTTTTACTTTTTATATTCATATACCTGACTACCTACTGAACATCTGCACTTGAAAGTCACGAAAGTGTCTCACATTCACAAGTTCAAGTTGACTTTACCTTTTTCACTCCTACCCCTTTTTCTGCCTTTTCTGTCTCATGTGTTACCCACCTTGGTGGACAGCTTTGCCATCTACTTGAGTATCCAGAGCAGAAGTAGGATTTGTTGTCAGCTCCCCCTCCACACGCCATTATCCCATCTCCACACACATTCCTGCCATTGCCTTAGAAGTTCTCATTTTGCACTAAGATTCTTTTGCTTACCTAAACTGTTGCCAACAGCCTCCAGATAGAATTACCAGCCTTCCCCTGGAAAGGAGACCTAATAAAAATGGAAATGCTCCTCAGGCTGTGCCTTTCATTATAGCCCTTCCGTGGCTCCACACAGCCTTCAGGATCAAGTCCAACTCCCCAGGAAGTTTGCCTGTGTTGGCCGGCTGCTATGGCTTATGCCTGTAATCTCAGCACTTTGGGAGGCCAGGGCTGGTGCATGACTTGAGCCCAGGAGTTCAAGACCACCCTGGGCAACATAGTGAGACCCCGTATCTACAAAAAATTTTTAAAAATTAGCTGGGTATGGTGGCATGTCCCTGTAGTCCCAGCTACTTGGGAGGCTGAGGTGGGAGGATCACCTGAGTTTGGGCAGTTGAGACTGCAGTGAGCCATGATCATGCCACTGTACCCCAGCCTAGGTAACAGTGAGACCCTGCTCCTCCCAAAAAGGTCCATGTGGCCTTGCCTTTCCCTTTTCCCCTGTCATCGTCAGCACCTCCCCGCCAATCCCTAGGCATGTGAATGGCTCTCTCTCCTCTGCAAGCACCATGTTCCCCTTGATGCTTATCCTCCCATTTCTACCTTAATTGCCCTACTAGGAATGTTCTTACCACCGCCTGGTATCTTCACTCACAAAATTTATTAAACTTCGCTCTAATGTTATTTGTCCATTTTTTTAAACTTAGCCTGTTTTACTCATCTTTGTATTCCAAATACCCGCCACAGACTCTGGCATTTAATAGGCTCCCAATGCGCTTTTTAAAAAACTTTCTTTGGTAATCACACCAGGAAACCCCATAGAGTAGTTTACCATCTTATGTCTACATTTCACATGGTTGTCCAACTTTCCACCCAAAGAGTTTCCTCAACTTTCCGTTTGTGGCAATGACTCTTTAATATTAAAAGGGCTTATTTAAATAACCGGGGACAGAATTTAATCTATCTTGGAGAAAATAAACCAATTTCCTCTTATAAAAATTAAATGATAGGTAAAGGCGAAGCACTTGATAGTCTGATAAAACTGTAGCATTAAAGGCAGATTTAAGTAGAATTCTTTGGTTTTTGTTGACTAAGTTTAGAATACTTCATTTTAAAAGTATGTTGCTGGTAGAGGTTTTCTAAAATTAACTCAAAGTGAAATGCAAGATCTTTTTGATTGACTCCTTCGAAAGGTTTTAGTTGAAACTGAATTCTGGTGTTGTATTTGTCAGCCAAGACAAGAGAGAAGAGCAGAGGGCCATATTTAACTTAAAGTCAGTGGACTCTGAAGGCTCCTGTTTTCCACTCCTCACAGGAAACAGTGCACTCTGGCATCCATGTTGGGATTAGAGCTGATGTGATTTGCAAGTTCACGTTTTTAGATGATACTGCAACAGTGGTTCCTATTCAGGCATTCAGGAAATAAGCACAATGGCTTGAGCTTGGCACACCTCCCAGTTCCCCTTCATTTACAAACTCCAGAGTGTCCCAGGAACAGGAGGAGGATGCTCCAGCACGGTGCCCAGCTCAGGCTCTTCAGTTACTTATTAATCATTACTTGGGTCTCAAAATAGCTGTTATGCACTCAGCCTAGGGAAATGTTTTTATACTGGCTTCCACTCTGCAGGACCACCTGTGTGTTAGTGTGACTTGCCTGGAAACTCCTAGAGGCACCAGGAGTGTAGGCTGTGCTGTCCAGGGGCCATGATTTGCATCCTGGCTACACTACTGGGAGTGTGTGGCAGTGGGCAGGGTCCTGTCCTTCTGTACTTTAGCATCCCCGTGACTCAAGAGGCCCCACCTCTTAGAGTCTGTGAAGATTAATTAGCATAATACAGATTCAGCATCCCTTATCAAAATGCTTGGGACCAGAAATGTTTCAAATTTCATTTTTTTCTTTTAATTTTGGGCATATTTGCATTAAACTTTGCTGGTGGAACATCCCAAATTCGAAATCCAAAGTGCTATTCACAAAGTACACATCAGGAAGAGAGAAAGAGACCAGGCACAAGTTGCTTGTAGTCGAGCACAATTTGTTCAAACTCTAGTCTGGATATAGCACCCAATTACATCACCTTGAATCCTTGTAGAGATTTGTCTCTCTCTTTTTTTTTTTTTACATAATCCTGGAAGAATCTTAGTTGATATACATGGCTGAAGACAGAGGACTTTAACTTGGTCCTGTTCCCTGGTTGGATTGCATTTTAATTGCTAAGTTGTGGTAAAAATGCTGTGCTTAATTATGGACTCAAGCGTTCAATTTGTCCGTCACTGCTGCTATTTGAAATGCTCTCAGTTGTTTATACCACTACCTCACTGCTTGCACTTGGGTTACTGAGAGCCTTATGTCCTTGTACATGTCTCACCTTGGAATAAAAAGTAGGAAATGGAATAGACATGTAATAATCCTACCTAATCAGTTAGGAAAATATTCTAACATCAACTTCTCACTTAGAATTCCTTACCCATAAGTTGATAAGTTGTGATCAGTCATAATCTGGAGTGATCAGTTTAATAAGTATCTATTAATATTGGCACTATATATGTTATCCTGTGAGTTGATTCATGCAATAGGTTTAGTGGAGGACGGGTGGTTGTATTAGAAATCCGTGTGT
This sequence comes from Sapajus apella, assembly GCF_009761245.1. Lineage (NCBI taxonomy): Eukaryota > Metazoa > Chordata > Mammalia > Primates > Cebidae > Sapajus > Sapajus apella. Next base: position 1,510,849 of record NW_022436999.1, on the reverse strand, counting down.
GTGTGTGTGTGTGTGTGTTTGTGTGTGTGTGTCGGCCCTCTTTTCCCTTTTAGCCTGGTGTGAGACTACTTCTGGAAGAATGAAGGACTTATCTTGTGCCATCTCTTCCTAATGTCCAGCCCCTTCAACTCTTTGTTTTCACTGCAGTGAAATGCATTGCATATAAATGAAAAGCTGGTGTTAAGTGTAGCATTAACTATAGTCAAAAGACTGTGGAAATAATGTCTGTTGATAGTGATGATCATGACTTTTTCAATTGCTACATACAATAAAAAAGCCCTGGTGTTTTATTTCAGCAGAAGGAAGCCACAGAGAATGTTTAGTATCAGTTATTTTTAAAATGTTTAGTTATTTCTTGACTAAATTTATAAACATGTAGGGAAGAAAATATTCTGAAATTATGCTAAAAGATTTACAGAATTCCTCTCTGTGACCAGAGAGCATTCTTTAGAAAGAATATTGCCTATATTCAGCAGAATGGAAAGATCTCAACAGCAGTTGAAAGAGGTATTAATTTTCATCCTCTAAACCTATTGGGGCATTAACACCAGACGTTTGGGGCTCTTTAAGACTAAGCAGAAAGATCTGGATTTGTCTCATAAGAGAAGAAAAGACTCTTGTGATCTTGCTGTAACTTCACTTGACTTAGCAATCCTTAAAACAGAGTACACTTGTGAGGTGGGGTGGGGTGGGGTGGACAGAGATTCAGGAGGTCAGTGTGCTGCTTTTCCTATGTGAGCCAGTGTAAGAGGTACTGCTCCCAGTTCTTGAAGCACTTCCTCAAAGTGGCAGGATAGCAATAAGCCCAACTTCTAATAATCAGCCGCGGGCTATCTCTGCAGAAGGGGACTGCCAGTACCCAGACAGGCAGTGCCTCTCACTCTCCCACTAGGTCTGTTTTCAAATAATATTTGTGTGATAGTATCGAATTCAGAGTATTTGGAAAAAATTGTAAGTCATCAGAATAAGGGCTAATTCTGAATTTTTCTTTGCCTAGCATACATACATCTAGAGTCGTAAAAACATTTGGGTGGCATTCCATCATTTGCTTTATGTGTCTTCTATGTGTGTGAACAGTCAGAAAACAAAGCCACTATTGAGTTATATAAATGCAAAAGAGGGATGGGAATGAATGCCAACCTTCTGGAAATGCTGTTTTTTCACTTTGGGATAACTCCAATAACCAAATAGAATTTTCTGATGCATTTGCCAAATAAGAAAGCTGAGGTTGAGAACTAGCCTGAGATCTCTTAGCTTAATATATACGTTTTGGAGAGCAGGGTAAGAAAAACAAACTCTAAATACAAATGTAAAGGTTACGTCTTGACTTTTCCTATGGAATTATGTTATAACTTCCTCATAGAAGCATAAACATTTTAACATTCACTGTAAATATACTTCATTGGCATTGCTTGTTTACCCCAAGACAAAAAAAAAAATCATCAGACTCCTACATGTTGCATTAACCTTTACTGGGTTAATGTTCTACTGCTGTTTCCTTTTTTCTATTTTTCTGTAACACCTCCTCTCCTTTGCAGTGAGAAAGTCAAAGCAGCTATGAAATGAAGCTATATTTGAAGTTTCTCTCTATTAGGTGTGTGTGTAAGAGCCAAACTCTTCAGGCTGAAAGGAATGTGGTATTTTGTTACATTTGGATTCATGTCATTCCTTAATCCTTACTTGGTTTTCTTTTTCATAACCAACTCCTCTCATTCCCACCCCTTTCAGACCATCTTACAGTTAATTACTTTAGAATAATAGTGAGAAATTTGTGCAGTGTCTCAGTGGAAAAGAATGAAGAGAAACCCATGTTATGGTACCCAGATGAATGTCTTTGGATCTTCTCCTATCAAAACACATTACCTGAAGTAGAGATGAACTGGTATCCCACTAGTCTGTGGCCTTACCATACCTGCCCCACGCATACTCTACTTCGAGATCTGGCAACCTAATGAGAGTGCCAGTGGGTGGTTGGCCCATATTTCTCACACTCTGTACAGCAACAATGAGGTCAACAATGGTAGTAGGAGGATTTTACAAACCCTGCCTCTTTTTCTTCTCACCACATTTCCCAAACACTGACATCTCAAGTCTCCCTATTTGCCCCATTTTACCCTAGTTAGAACAGACATTGTCCTAAGTTCTTTCACCATTATAGGTAAAATTGATGATATTCACATGGGTGTTTGGGCTTAGACATAATTTTATCACCGGTAACTCTATTCCTTTTTCTTGCATTTTAGAAGGCATATTAACTTTCAGTCTGTCATAATTGCTTGTATTAAATTATTGACAAATGTTGGTACTTCATTATTAGTGACCAACTATTGTTCAAGGGATCTAGCCCCACTATAGTTCAGAACCCCTGACTTGGGGCATCTGACATAACTATGGTACATGTCCTGAATCCCCCTTCTCTTCTTCATTTTTTACACCGCTGATAAGGATTCTCCTTCATTCAGAAAATGTGTTAAGCACTCAGAGATGTGAAGTTAAATAAGGCTCAGTCCTGGCCCCTTAAGGACAAAATCTTAATTCACATTAAGGGAGACAAATACACACAAAATAACTGTTGAATACGACATGGTGTAATAGTTCACGGAACAGACTGTCATGGGATTTGAGATTCTAATTTATGAATTCAGAGCTATGATGTTGGGATCAGGCCTTGAAGAGAAAGGATTTTATGTGAGTAGCTAGCAAAGGAAGAAGGCATTCCAGCAAAGAGAACAAGATGAATAATAGTGTGAATGGGTCGAGTCAGCACTGGAACACCTCAACTGTCTCAGAATGTAGGGTGCATGGAGCCATTAAAGGGAATGGAAATGAAGATGGGGTTTTGTCACATAGTTCAAGGCCTTATAGAGGGTACCAGGGAGTTGGTCCTCTATCCTGTAGGCAAAGGGAAGCTTTGGATAGGCTTTTAGCAGTTGGATGACTTGGACTAAGAGGGTGGGTTGGGGCTTTGGGAGGAATGGGGTGGAGAGATCCTGGAAGTCGAGAGACCCGTTGGGACACTTGTACTGACCTAGGCTGAACGTGAGAGAACTCAGAAGCCCCTCAACAGGTTGGAAACTAGGTATCTTCTTTGTCTTTCTGTTTTCAGGACCAGCACCAGAGTGCCGACACACAGTTTGTGCTCAGTAAATAGTTGTTGAACTTAATTAACACAATTGACTGGAAGGTAAAGAAAGAGGAAGAAAAAAATGGCTTCATGATGTTTAGCTTGACTAGTCACATGACTTGCAGTTTCAAGTTGTCCTGTGAATAAAGCCATTTTGTGGTACCAAAAAAAAAAAAAACATGTTTAGCTTGAGATAACAAATATAGAAAGGACAGTTTGGGCCATTAGGGAATGGGATAAAACGTGTTACTCTTGACAAGGTCTGATTTGGATTGCTGGTGAAAGGTATCCATGAAGATGTTTAGGAGACAGCCGGAAATAAATCTGGGCTCTCAAATCAGATCTGCCCCTTGGGCATGGATGAATTTGGGAGTTGTACTTTTTAGTATCTATCCTTATTCTTTTTCTGTTTGAAAAGCTTCTCAGCTTTCTATACCTGAACTACTATCTGGCCCTCTCAGAAGATCAGTTGGTTCACTGTGGGACAGGGCCTCTGCCAGTGAGGCAGCTTCCATCTCAAGGCTTCAGAACTTTGATTTGCCTTAGGATAGCTTTACGTGTAAAGTTGTTTGAGCCTGCAGACCCATTGTAAACCGTCTGAGTTTAAAAAAAAACAAAAAAACCCAGGCCTTCTCTAGGGGACAGTAGTAATTTAGCATGAAGTGCACTGGACTTAGAGTCTAGATACCTGGCTTATTGTGAACTTGAATGATGACTTAGATTTCATTTCCTAAGTTATAAAATGGAGATGACCTCCCCTGCCATAAGAGTCGAGTCATTTGTGCCAGCATTTGCTTCTGAAATAAAATACCATTGTTACTTAGGGTTAGCTTACACCTAGTCACAACTGTCAGCATAGCATCACTTACTGATGTCCCTGTAGTTGCCATGTTGCCTACCAGAGTAGAGGAGGAGAGGGGAAAAATATGTCTGTCCTGACCACAAAGCCATGGTTTCTGCCTTGACAGCCAGTTGGCAGTGTGAAGGATCCATAACTTCACAAACAGATACATGAGGTGGCCATGTGGAGTACACTTCTATGGTGATATTATATACATTGAGTAATTCTAGTTAAATTCAACAACTGCAGTTTACACATTTTTTCATGGAGGTTTTTATATAGTGATACTACTACCAACAAAAATTATAAATTTTACTAAATAGCAAAATCTGAATATTCATTCCAGACTCTGAATAATAAAATTGGAAAACAAGCACACAAAAAATGTACCACTGTTACTGTGGTCATCCACTCTGGGAAGACTAGTGTGAGAAATTGGAATTAAATGCTATGTTAATGTCACTTGGGTTCAATTATCTTCTGCTCTGCCATACTAAGAAACTGCATGAGCAATTTAGCCAGTTGAATTCTGTTAGCTTTTGGAAGCATGCATGTTTTCTAGATCTTTTTTCCGTGTTATATTTTGACACCCACCCCCACCCTCTTCAAGGCAGTTTTCCAGCTGTTCCCCTAGGGAGTCATTTTATGGGAAGGTTTCTTTTGTAGGCTTCCAGCTGGCTTCATTTTCACTATCTCCATGAAGTTGCTGTTTTTGTCACATTTATATGATATTATCCATCATGCATTGCCTTGGGATTTTCCCTTTGAATTGTTGACTTCATGTTTCTGCGTTGCACATGCAGGCTGTCTCCTGGTTCGGACATCTATGTGACGGTCTCATCCATGGCTTTAGCAAGATCCCAGTGTCGGAACTCTCCTAGCAACCTGTCTTCATCCAGTGATACGGGCTCTGTGGGGGGCACCTACAGGCAGAAGTCCATGCCTGAAGGGTAGGTATGCCTTCGTCCCATTGTACATGGTCCCTGTTGACGTCAGTTCTTTCATCTGGACTCAGACATGTAAAATGACTTCCATTCAGCCAGCCTTAATCAATTTGCAGACAAACAAACGAGAAAATTTAGTTAATATTCCAGATAGAAAAATGCCTTCATGGCTGGTTTAAACTACTTCTTAGGAAGTTTATCTTCCTGTAGCCTCTACAAAGAACTCAATGGCAAAGAAATCAAATTGCATTCGTTTGTCCATTATATATATTGTTTAGTTTCACAGTTCAGATTTTGTCACTTTTATATCCTCCAAAGTGGAAAAGGCACCTGTACAAGTTTAGGATGGGAATGAGAGGTAGTTAAAAAGCAAAACTATTTAAAAGACATAGGACGTGTTCCGCCCTCCTTGGAGATTTATTTTCAGATCACACACTTTAAGGAATTCCAACGAGGCAGAGCAGGTCCAAAGAGGGGGCCCAGGTAAATGAGGAGCTTGGAGACCATGTGGGAGAAAGAACTGCGGATGTGCCAGCCAAGGATGAGAATTGTTGAGGTGAGGAGGCCACAAGCTTTCTTCCAGCACTCTTAGATGAGGGATCAAGCTTGTCTGTGAGAACAACTGAGGCCAGTAAATGAAAGTTATAGAGAAGAAGGTTCCAGCCCATTTTGAGGAAGATATTTCAGAGCTGTCAGCCTGCCCTGGAAAGAAGTGGATGGCCTCATAAGGTAGAGTCCTTGTTCACTGAATGTATTGCATGTATCAGCCAAATGATTACTTAAAACTCCTTCAAATCTGGCCGGGCACGGTGGCTCAAGCCTGTAATCCCAGCACTGTGGGAGGCCGAGGCGGGTGGATCACGAGGTCAAGAGATCGAGACCATCCTGGTCAACATGGTGAGAGCCCGTCTCTACTAAAAATACGAAAAATTAGCTGGGCATGGTGGTGCGTGCCTGTAATCCCAGCGACTCAGGAGGCTGGGGCAGGAGAATTGCCTGAACCCGGGAGGCAGAGGTTGCGGTGAGCCGAGATCGCACCATTGCACTCCAGCCTGGGTAACAAGAGCGAAACTCCGTCTCAAAAAAAAACAAAAAAACAAAACTCCTTCAAATCTAACTGTGACTCTTAAACTACTATGTGCTTCTCCAAACAAGGGAACAATTAAACTCTTCAAAAACAACACCAAGTAAAATTTAGAACAACTTTTGTCTGAGCTCCTCAGGACTGGGTATCCCTAATACTCTGGCATACAGTAAAATGAGGGTGGGGGGCACATATGAGAAATGAAATTGTAAGTTAATCAGATGAAAATGTTTTTCAAAGGAGCGTTTAAAGATAGTCTTACCTTATTGTTTACCTAAAACAAGAGGGCCAGAAAAATGTTCAGCTTTAATTAAGTTCAAATGTTTAAAAGGTTATCTTTAGTTTACACTGCTACCAAAAAATAAAAGCAAGCTGGGCACTGTGGTCCCAGATACTTGACAGCTAAGGCAGGAGAAGATTACTTGAGTCCGGGAGTGTCTCTTTCAAAAAAAAAAAGTAAAAGCGTGATTAGAATCCATCTCTAACTTTTATCTCCATGCCTTTTAAAGAGATCTTAATACAGATTTAGAATGGGATCATAAATAGGTATATTTATTCTTATGAGTGAAACAAGGACCCTTAGGGAGAAGATGGCAAAAAGTATAATTGTGAGTCCTTTTTTTAAATGAGCACTTTAATCAATTAGAAGCTTTCATAAATCAAGGTTTTTATTTTTGATAAGTGCTACATCAGTATGTGAGATAGCTTTGCTTAATGAGCCTTATGATGGTGTATCTACATGAACTGCGTTTGTGTAACAGTTAACGGGAGATGGTATAATTAGACTTTTATTAAGATAAATGTTTTTCTAGCCCCTTCTACTTTGCAGATGCTTTATGTATATTTTTCTCCTTGGATTCTTATAATGGAATTGCCATTTTACAGATAAAGAAATTGAGGCAAATATTCAGTGACTTTGTTCAGTCCTATTGGGTGGGGGTTGGAACTTGGCTCCAGGTCTTTTTTACTATTTATCTCCTGCCTTTCCAGTACCCCACTTGCTGGTTCTGCCCACACATGTATCAGCCTATAGCAAGGAAGACACCCTACAAGCATCAATTCATCCAGGCCCGTCTCAAGCGAGATCCAGGCCCACCTTAGCCTCCCGAGTAGCTGAGACTGCAGTGGCCACCACACCCGGCTAATTTTTTGTTTTTTATAGAGACTGGGGGCTCACACTGTTGCCCAGGCCAGTCTCTGTTCTTGTTCTCAAGTGATCCTCCTGCCTCTGCTTCCCAAAATGCTGGAATTACAGGTGTGAGCCACTGCTCCTAGCTCCTGTTTGGTCTTTTATTGTATAGGTTATGCATAAGTTCATTAGTAACCACATATAAATTAGTAAATGCCCAATGTCCGTATGAATGTTTAAGTTCTACACTCTGCCACTTTTTCGTGGGCTCAGTCAGTCTTTACTTTGTTGATATTGCTAGTCAAGGCATATGCTTTAATTAAGGATGTATTATTATTCTATGAAGGGAAAAATAAAACTGGCTCACTAAATAGCTAAATGTTCTTTCCAGAAATAAACATTTGCCTTTATTTTTGGCCAGTTTACCTGCTTCCAGATTGCCCTTCCCAAAGGCAATTTAAAATTTGTACAGTTTGAACATGGTTGCTGCATGATCTAAATGATGGTAATCTTTGTATTTCAGACCACAGAGCTAGTACTCAGAAAATACGTGTTCCAAGAGCTACTGACTTACTGATTTACTAAACTACCAAGTTAAGAGAAACAAACCTCCATAATGTACCATTTGGAAGCTACATATGGAATATTAATATTTAGGTTGTGAAATTTTTCTTTTGGCTGTGAATAGGTCTGAACTTGGCTGTAGGAGGGCTTAGGAAATTTTGGTTTCTTACACTACATATCTTAGGTTAGCTCAGTCCCAATGGCTTCTGCCCTTGTTGTTAGGAGTTTGTTTACATAGCGTACATACCTTTCTGAGCAGAGTGATGTATATTGACCACAACATCCACATTTCCACACCCACATAAACACGAACCAGGGTGTGTATACAAGTACAGACACGTAAGCAAAAACCAGTAGTGCGGGTCATTAAAATTTAGTTCCTTATACCCAGGCCTGCCTTCCCCTCATGGGTAAGGTCCCTGATGTTGTCTTTGCCTTTGCGGAAATCACCACAGGTTTGGAGTGAGCCGCAGATCCCCGGCCTCCATTGACAGGCAGAACACCCAATCAGATATCGGTGGCAGCGGAAAATCAATACCTAGCTGGCAAAGAAGTGAGGATAGCATTGCTGACCAGATGGGTAAGTAATCAATTTCTACAAGAAGCAAGTTGCTTTTACAAGGTGTCTTAGATCACCTTTTGATGACGTTATCAAAGCACTGTTATAACAGTAGTCCTAGTTAATAAATATGAATTAGAATGAAGTCTGTTAGATTATGTATAAGTGAAAGCAATAAATAAGACCTAAGAGAAAATGAATTCTAAGTAACCCCAAATTTAAAAGTGGAAAGGTGATAGGAATTATTTTGAGCACTTAGATTAGAAGAGTAGACTAACCAAACTAAGCACTGTCTTCCCCCTTGTTTATTTGTTTTTGACTAGAATAAGTGCCTTGAGAGATTCCTTGGTATACTTAATGTCAAGTTAAAAAACAAAACTATGAACAAAGTGGGGAAGAGATAAAATTACTGTTTAGTCACATCTGTAGCTTGCTTAGAATCTCTTTCCTCCCTGATGTGCTTTAAAAAAAATTCTTCTCTCTCTATTAAGCTGTCAGCTAAGGAAATGTCTTAGCGGTAAGAAACAGCTGGGTGGAAGAGATTTGCATTAGTGAGCTCGCGCCTGGATTTCTAGTGCATAGCCCTTTCTTTGTATATATGTGTTGTTTCATAGTGACACCATAACACTGGTTGATACAATAACATTTTGCCATGAAACAAGATTTTCAACACAGGAGCCTCAGGGATTTGGTACCAACACAGTTGATGCATCATTAACTTGAATCTAGATTGTTAGGTTGTTGGGTTTTTTCCCTCCTTTATTTAATCTCTAGTTGCATCAATTTAGGACAAAAAGGTGTACATTTCAGGGCTTTATAAGGCAAGACCCATCTGTTAATCTTCTCTGCAGATTTATTGTTTTGTCCTGTTTTAATGACTGTGCCCAAGTGAATGTACTAACCATGGACATAGAAAGGAGTGGAGACGTGTCCCACTAAGACAGGAGTTGAGGAAGAGAAATGGAATTCCTAGGTTCTGAAGATATGCTTTGTTCCAGTAGCTTCAGTGAGATGTGCCTTGTTATTGAAGCCATCTGTCATTCTCCACTCTTATCCCACCCACCCCCACACAGAAAACCTGAGCATATTCTGATCTGCTTTTCTACTCTTGACAGAATGCTTTAAATCCCATATGTTTTGACACTGTTGAGATGGTAACGACACATGTGAAAAGGATCCCTTCTTCAGCATGACTTTAGCGGCTTTTTTTGGCTCCTAGTGCAGGCTTTGAACAAGGCTGCCAGCAAGCCCTTTGTGAAGCGTGCAGTGTCATGCCTCTTACTCTCAGGGAGTCACACAGAGTGAGAAGGGATGCAAAGGGTAATTACAAGGTTCTTCCTAGACCCCTGTTCATTCTTTACACAGACCACTCTCTAGTCTTTTTTTCCCTGCATCTACTTTACTTTAGTGACATCCCACTCTTAATAGGTAAGACTTAAAAATGAATGTAGATGAATTTTTAAAACATAGTTGTTCATCTTTTTTGTAAGGTATACCTTTTTAAAAAATAAGATACCCCTGAAGCCTGCCAGAGAAGTCTTTTCACCACTGTACAAGAGGTCCAAGTGGTGGCCTTTCACCATTGAAAATCCAACCCTTCAAATAAAATATTAAAATAATTTTTGATATCCCAGCATTCCAGGAAAATAACCCAGCCTTTCCTAATTGGCACATCAGAAGGAATCAGAAGGCTTAGCTGGTAGAAGCCATTCCAGGGAGAAGTCAAGAAAAATATTTGTTGCATTTTTTATTACCCAGTACCCGATATTCAGTATATAATGGGCTGACCTTTCTCTACTCAGTTTATAAGAATAGCATTCTCTAATGACTTGCACTGATTGAGAATGTTTATGAGGTTTTTATTGGTTAGGTATCAGTGTATTATCAACAAGTACCCTCCAGGCAGTGGAGACAGGAGTGTAACTTACTGAATTGGCTCACTTATCTTTATGGATGTTTGCTTTTCTGCCTCTGCTTTTGGAAATGGTTGAGAGTCAAGGATTATTTTGCCCTGTCCTCTACATGTTAGGAAGGGTGTTGCAAAGGCCCAGGATTCTTGCTATTAGCTATAGTAGTGTTATGGAGGATAAATTCCTTATCTCTCACTTTTGGAACCCATCTTGAACGCCAGCTTGGAGTCCAAAAGGAAGCAATTGTTTTAAGTAAACTAGTTGCTGTGTGTCTTTTCTGTTGTGCTCAGCTTACAGTTATAGAGGACCTCAGGATTTCAATTCTTTTGTCCTCGAGCAGCATGAATATACAGGTAAAATATTTCCAAAGTGTCATGGTAAGTAACACGTGATTGCATCCATGCCTGTCTAGGTAATGTAGACCAAGCTAGGTTAGCCACACTTGGCAACGAATGAATTTCATAAATTTAATTCATATAATCTGAATTTTCCCCCAAACCAAAAGCTCATTCAGAACTTTGCTGCATTGTTCGTGGCCTTTGGTTTGGTGGTACTTGGCAATGCTAATGTGTATGATGTGACAAGTTGTCACCAGCTGCAAGCTTTATCCATCAGCCACTTAAATTTCTGACCTGCTGTCTATCATATAGACTCTTAACAAGCTTACTGCTGAAATGCAGAGTTCACTGGTCAGTGAACTGAAAGATGCAATGGCAAGCCATCTTCATTTGTCACCATGTGCTTGTTTCTGCTTGGTGCCTGCACCATAATGTCCTATGCTGTATTCCAGAGCCAACATGCCATCTCCCAGCAGTATCAAAGGTACTGCCAGCTTTCCGAGAGAGCCCCAGTGGGAGATTAATGCGGCAGGATCCAGTGGTTCATTTGTCTCCAAACAAACAAGGGCATGTAAGTTAACTGTAAACTTAAAAAATATTAGATTCCTAGCAATGTACCTTCCTTGCACTGAAATGCTCTGCTCTTTCCTCTGCATGGCCAAAGAGGAAATCATTCGGGCAAAGGGTGGTCGTTTGATGCCATGGCCTTGCGGTTTCTGCTGCTACCATGGCCTCTAGATTGCTTGGAGATAAATTATGACTCCTTATTGCTGTGCTTCTGCCACCCCCACAGGTCTGGTCATCTGATTCAGTCACTAACAATCGTGAAATGTTAAGAATGAAACTGGGTTAGAAGTTGATTTTATTTGCTTACACAGTTGCAAGCATGAGATATGGTTGGATTGTCAGTCCTGCTCCAACCGTGAGAGGACTCCAGCAGGACTGATGCTCTAACCATATCTTTGATACTGCTACAGTAGAGGAGGTATAAGAGGCAGGCAGACAGCTTCCCCTATGCCTCCTCTACTGCTTATCTTTCATAGCCATACACATTTCATCCTTTTGCTATAGTAATACACAATTCCTTTTCACTTACAGGTAAAATTGGGAATAAGAGGTTATCATTCTCCAACCCCTCTCTTACTCTTTTTTTCTCACTTTTTTCACCTGATGCCTCTGTTGGGACAGGACACCCTCCCCATGCTGTTGATTTCCTTGGTGTGTCTGTTCACTGGAATGTGTATGTTTATACTCACTTCATTCTATGGAATGAGGAAATACTCTATTTCATACTTACTAATTCAGTATGGAGGATGCCCAGAGAACTTTTAATGAGAGATACATGTAAGTTTTATGGTAGAAAAATGAATATTAAGGCCGGGCGCGGTGGCTCAAGCCTGTAATCCCAGCACTGTGGGAGGCCGAGGCGGGTGGATCACGAGGTCAAGAGATCGAGACCATCCTGGTCAACATGGTGAAACCCCGTCTCCACTAAAAATACAAAAAATTAGCTGGGCATGGTGGCGCGTGCCTGTAATCCCAGCTACTCAGGATGCTGAGGCAGGAGAATTGCCTGAACCCAGGAGGCGGAGGCTGCAGTGAGCCGAGATCGCGCCATTGCACTCCAGCCTGGGTAACATGAGTGAAACTCCGTCTCAAAAAAAAAAAAAAAAAAAAGAAAAATGAATATTAAAGCTAAAAAAAACAACAGAGATGGTAAGCATGCTGTGCACTTTGTTCTGAAGAGAAAGATTCACCAGGGAAGATCTTCCTATGAGGAAAATATTTACTGAGGCAAGTAGTGACAGTGTAATATTGTCACTCTTCTACTTATAAATGATAGATTATCCCAATCAATTTGTAAATTTCCCCTTTCTCATTAATAATTTTTATAATGATTACATGGTAAAATAATATTTTGGACAGGTTGGGCTAGAGAAAATATACTATTAAAATTAATTTCCCCAGTTTCTTTTCTACTTTTTAAAATTTGGCTACTAGGAAATTTAAAATTACATATATGGTTCGCATTGTTTCTGTAGAAATGGATTATGTACTTTACACTCTTGGTACATCTCAGTTCAAACCAGCCACGTTAAAAGTACTCAGTAGCCACATGTGACTAAGGGTCACAAGATTCCACAGCACAGGTCTGGAGCTAAAGAAGTTCTGCCCTATTAAGAATAAATGAAGGCTTAATGTAAGTTGTTATTGAGAAAAACTTGAGTAACACCAACAGAATAACTGGGATTGATTTCTTTTTTCAAGGGGAAGAGATGTTTCACTTTGAGATGAAACTGGCGGCTGGGTGCAGTGGCTCACACCTATAATTCTAGCACATTGGGAGGCCGAGGTGGGTGGATCGCTTGAGGTCAAGAGTTCAAGACCAGCCTGGCCAACATGATGAAACTCTGTCTCTACTAAAAATGCAAGAAATTAGCCAGGTGTGGTGGCACCTGCCTGTAATCCCAGCTACTTGGGAGGCTGAGGCAGGAGAATTGCTTGAACCCGTAAAACAGAGGTTGCAGTGAGATCATGCCACTGCATTCCAGCCTGGCCAACAGAGCAAGACTCCATCAAAAAAAAAAAAAAGAAAGAAAGAAACTGGCATCCTGCCCCTCCCTTTAGCCAATGAAGAGCCTCCTCCTTTCTCCACCAAAAGACACAGACACACACATACACAGAGTTCCTTCTCTCCTCTTTTCTTAATCTCCAGCAAGCACCTGGACTTCCTGCCTCCCTGTAATTTAAAATATTATTTTATTCAGACATCTTTTAAATTCTTATTTCTTTGGAAAATGCTATGAAATATTCTAAGCATCTAAGCCAGCATATAGAAAGAGTTCTATATACTGTTTAAATTGAGATATAATTCACATACCATAGTAGTTATTCATTTGAAGTATACAATTGAGTGGTTTTTAGCAGCGTATTCACAGAGTTGTGCAGCCAGCACCACCTGATTCCTGAGCATTTTCATCACCACCACCAACTGCTTGTCATCCCCTCTACGACCTAGACAGTCACCTGTTTCTCTTTCTGGATTTGCCTACTCTGGACATTTCATATAAATGAAATTATACAATATGTGGCCTTTTGAGCCTGATTCTTTCACTGATTATAATGTTCCCGAGATTCATCCATGTTGTAACATGAATCAGTATTTTACTCATTTTCATGGCTGAATAATATTCCATTGTATGGATATACCCTATTTTTTAATCCATGTATTGGTTTGTGGGCATTCATATGTTTTATTTGTTTTACTTTTTGACCGTTCTAAATATTTGGCTGTAAACATTCATGTACAGGTTTTTATGTGAGCGCATTTTCATTTCTCTCGGATAAATACCAACAGTAGAATTGAAACTGTTTTCCCACAGTGACCACCCCATTTTACTTTCCCAACAATGCCAACATTCATTATTATCTGCCTTTTTGATTATAGCCAAAGGTATCTCATTGTGGTTTTGATTCGCATTTCCCTAATAACTAATGGTATTGAGTATTTTTTGATGTGCTTGTTGGACTTTTTTTTTTTTTTATAGATGTCTTCAGATCTTTTGCTCATTGTTTAATTGGGTTATTTGAAGCATAAGAGTTTTAAATTTTTTGAAGTTCATTTTATTTTTTCCATTTGTTTCATGTGCTTTTGTTGTCATATCTAAGAAACTTTTATAACCAGAGGTCCTGAAGACTTAAACATATGTTTTCTTCTAAGAGTTTTATAGCTTTGGCTCTTACATTTAGATCTGTGATCATTTGTGAGTTTCTTTTTCTATGTGGTAAGGATCTAACTTTATTCTTTTTTTTTTTTTATTTTAAGACAAGGTCTTGCTCTGTCTCTGTCACCCAGGCTGGAGTGCAGTGCAGTGGCATGATCTCGGCTCACTATAGCCTCAACCTCCCGGGCTCAAGCAATCCTCCCATCTCAGCCTCCCATATAACTGGGACTATAGGCGGGCGCCACTACGCCTGGCTACTTTTTGTATTTTTTGTAGAAATGGGGTTTTGCTGTTACCCAAGCTGGTCTTGAACTCCTGAGCTGAAGCAATCTACCTGCCTTGGCCTCCCAAAGTGCTGGGACTATAGGCATGAGCCAGTGTTCCAACTTTATTCTTTTTTGCATGTGAATATTCAGTTGTCTCACTATCATTTCATAATAAAACTAATTTTTTCCCATTGAATTATCTTGTATAAATTTTACCTCAAAGCATGTCTTAAAAGGCTGTCTTCTAAACACAGGCTAATTGGGGAAACAGATCTCTCTAGAAATAAGTCTTATATTCAGCCTTCTATTTACTCTGAACAAATAAGTCTTTTAGAATTAGCATGCATTCTAGTTATAAACCCTTTGGAAATATCATTTCCTTTCTAGGTTATTAAAACTTTAATAACAATTTAGATTTCTTCCTGACTCAAATAACTCAATAGTATTGATACTTTAGCATAAGTCAAATAATGAAAAATAGATTGAAAAACAAAAAGCACATTTCCAGGACTCTTTGCCATGGACACTGCTAAATGGACCGGAATCACATAGGTTCCCTGTCTTACTTTGACTTGTCATTATTGGAACTTTTAGGCCTTCAGAGCCTCAAACTAGAAACTAATCACAATGTCATTTCTGTTATCTTGTTGTTCAGGAGGAAAAACTTTACACTTAAATAAATCCTGCTTTCTTTGCAGTCTGATAGCCACTACTCGAGCCACTCCAGTAGCAATACTCTCTCCAGCAATGCGTCGAGTGCCCATAGTGATGAGAAGTGGTACGATGGGGACCGCACGGAATCCGAACTCAACAGCTATAACTATCTGCAAGGCACCTCTGCTGACAGTGGCATTGACACCACCTCTTATGGCCCCAGCCACGGCAGCACAGCCTCCCTGGGGGCTGCCACATCGTCACCTCGCTCAGGGCCAGGCAAGGAGAAAGTGCCACCCCTGTGGCACAGCTCCAGTGAAGTAATCTCCATGGCAGATCGGACTTTGGAGACAGAGAGCCATGGCCTGGACCGGAAAACAGAGTCTTCCCTGAGCTTAGACATACACAGCAAGAGCCAAGCTGGCTCGAGCCCTCTGACAAGGGAGAACAGCACCTTCAGTATAAATGATGCTGCTTCCCACACAAGGTAACCGCCCTCCCCACTGTCTCTCTGATGCTCAGCCGAGACCTAAGCCCAGTTTCCTAGCCTTATCCCACTTTACTTTGCTCAGTAGTATATAAGGAAAGGAGGCTTTTCTGCAGTGACAGTTATTTTTATGTTTAATGCCTTTTATTTGCCTTCAAAATACTTTAATCCTGCCATTTTAGTGCATTATTTTAAACCGATAAAATTTTGCAGATTTATTCTTTTTAAAGTTGGATTTGATTTTTTTTTTAATTTTCCTGGCTACCACAATTTGAGAGGAAATTTGTAATTTTATAATGTTGGCTTTTGGTGACTGATGGAGAATATATACTGGGACAAGCTTTGAAGACTATGTTTTTAAAATATTGACCATAGTTTTAAAAGAAAGGGGTCTTTTCTGAGTAACAGAGTATTGTTTCCATACAAAAGCATGTCCTTTACATACCTTTCTATTTTAGAACCTCACTTACCTGATATTTGCATGGTAACTTTTTTTTAGTAATTGGCTCCTGACAGCATGTGTTGAGAGTGGGGGATGTCCAACAGAAACATGTAGCTAAAACTAGACACATGTTTCAAAATAGGAAAGTACACATTCCTTTGTATCCTTGGAGATCACATCTCTAGATAAAATAAATACCATTTGTCATTCTCTTGATTCGAGCCTAAAATCCCAAATGTGACAAGATTCTTCCATATGAAAAGGAAGCATTCCATCACTGTCTTTTTAGGCCTGTTAATCTCTGTGTGGTTTCTCCTTTTACCTTTGATTGCTGTCAGTCATTGATCAATGTGTGAGAGCATCTAACCTTGCTGTCTTCTGGGTCTGTTATGATTTTGACCTCAAGAAAAATAGTAGAGGCTGGGCGTGGTGGCTCATGCCTGTAATCCCAACACTTTGGGAGGCTGAGGCAGGCAGATCACTTGAGATCAGGAGTTCAAGACCAGCTTAGCCAACATGGTGAAACCCCATCTCTACTAAAAGTATAGAAATTAGCCGGACATGACATCCGTAATCCCAGCTACTCGGGAGGCTGAGGCAGAAGAATCGCTTGAACCCAAGAGGCAGAGGTTGCAGTGAGCCAAGATCACACCACTGCACTCTAGCCTGGGTGACAGAGTGAAACTCTGTCTAAAAAAACGAAAAATAATAGAGAGGCTTAATTTAGTTTTTATTTTTCAATTGGAAATCCAGGCACATAATCTGTCAGTATGCCCCTGTAACCTTAAGGAGAGAGGACATCCTCTACTTAATTTAGGTTCCTTTCACTTGCCCAGCTAAGTAT
This sequence comes from Sapajus apella, assembly GCF_009761245.1. Taxonomy (NCBI): domain Eukaryota; kingdom Metazoa; phylum Chordata; class Mammalia; order Primates; family Cebidae; genus Sapajus; species Sapajus apella. The sequence continues at coordinate 1,493,938 of NW_022436999.1, read as the reverse complement.
TCCATTTTCTCATGGACTCACTGTTGTTACTGATGATTGAGCTTCCCTTCATTTAAAGTTTTAGGCCCTATGGTATGAAGCCTTCCACGAGTTTTGTTTCTGTTTACTGCTACCACATTGCAGATTTCAAAATGATGGTGATAGGTCTGGAAACTCCATGGCCCCCAAGCAAAATGAAATTGGGAAAGTAGTCTTCGTATTTTTGAGTACTATATATTCCGTTCCACAATTCAGAAAGTAGATTGTTTGATGCAAATGCTATAAGAAATGTGTTTGGCAAAGTAGAACAGGAAGTGGGCTTCAGATGCCATAACCATATAGACAGAATCACATAGGACAGAATGATGACACTTGCTGGCTGTTCTTGGCACATCTCAGTAGATTGTGCATTGACTTAGAACATTTTTGCAGATCTGAACAGTTTCTGTCTGATTTTTAAGTTTAGTTTGACTCCTGTTTCTTTGGTTTTCAATTCTCCATTTTAAAAGTAAGACACCTTTTTTTAAGAATGGTCTTCCATCTGAAGATGTATCTCTGGTCTAATGTGATAGCAGAAGAAAGTTGATAATAGAGATCTTATCTCAAATGGCATCACCATGGAGTGAGGTTGGACACAGCTGGGCCCCTGAAAGCAAAGCACAGAATGTGCAGCCATGCCATTATCTAACAAATCCCAGGGGATCAACAAAACTGCCTGGAAAAAAGCACCTGGGTTTATATATCTGAATGTGCTGACTGGAGCTGCCTGAAGGCTTCAAAGGATTATCTACATTTTCTGCTTCTAACTGGAAGAATGCAGAATCATTGAAATCACCCTTTAGAAATAACTCTCCTATTGAAAGTCAAACTTAATAGAGAAGAGAAGAATGTGGCCTTTCAGGGAGGGTGGCAGAGCTTCTCACCCACTCAGTTGTTGAGTCACATTCATTTCTAAGCTCTGGTAAGTAGGGATGTTTTGAGACTTTGGTATGTTGATCTTGGCAGAGTGAGTTGGACAATCAAAGCTTTAGCAGCCTGCCTTTTCTGGAGGAAAGGGGACTTAGCCACCAAATGCACATTGCTATAGAAAAACTAAAATCACGGCAACAGCAATTAATGTAGAGATGTCTTGATAGTGCTTAAAAGAGCTTGTACCTGGGACTCAGCGACAAAATCCAAATTACAGTGATTAAGTTTCACTGCATCTTTCTGGCTGGGCTCCATTCCTACCTCCTCTGTCCTCTAGTCTCCCTCTTGATGATCATGTAGATTTCTTGTAGCTCCTCATGAGGGCTACATTAATACAGGTTGGTAATTACATAGAGTTGTTATTTTTGAATGTCATTAAAAGAAGCCATACACACTGATAACTTTCTATAATAAAAAGTCTATTAATTGCTCTAAATTATTGGTCCCTAGAATATATGTGTATCTTTAGGAAGCTTGGAAATTTAGGGAGAAAATTTATTTTATTTTATTTTTTGGTAATGGCTGTTTAACTTTCAGATCTTAAAATGAACCACTAAAAAAAATGATTAGTGGTAAACATAGGTGAGGTGAAGATAGTAGTAATTTAAAGACATTCTTGCCAGCAGCATTCATTTTCTTCTTAGGGTTCTGGCCTTGGCAGGAGACAGTGCCAGTTTGCGTGGCAACCAAGGACCTCCTCAGTTAGTATAAAATGCTCCAGTCCTACTGACCAATGCTATTTCTGATGTTGGAGCTTAATTTTAAGGCCACACACGAGAAAGCTAAAAAACCCACCTCATGCTTGCACATATACATCTCTTCTGTAACTGACTGACCTGACTTGTTTTGGTGTCCACGCTTGTTAGCCAGTCATTGTCCCAGTCTCAAAACTGGCTTCCTGTTGCTTCCCTAAGGCCCTCTCAGACACCTATAGCCAATTAGTACCCACTTGTGTGATCACATATACCTTTTTACTGCCATCCAGTACAAGAGGATTTTTTACCCAATACTTTCATCCTATTTGCATAGGCTGTACCAGCATGAACATAATAGGCTGATACTCAATACATGCCAGTGAGCAAATAGGAATAACTAGCTGAGTACGATGACATGCACCTATAGTCTCAGCTGCTCAGGAGGCTGACGCAGAGAGGTCATTTGTGCCCAGGAGTTAGAGGTCAACCTGGGCAACATAGTGAGACGCTGTCTCAAAAAAAAGAGAAAGAATAACTTTTCCTTTACGTTTTTTGCCTGATGACTCAGTAAACCAGTTCAAAAGTCACATAAATCCTCAACTCCTGGCTCTTAGAAAACCACTATTTTGAAGGTTATTGTACAGATGCATCAGTATGTGCACAGAGCTACAGTGCTTATTGTTGTAGGTATGAGAGGGTACATAGAGTCCTTGTGTAGCATGAAGTCTTAGTAAAGTCGTGTCTACATAAAAGTTTTTAAACTCTGCAAAATATGGCGAGGAACTTTAGAACAGCTTACATGCAAATATCAGTCAGGATCTAGATATATGTTGGTCAGTGTCTGACATTATCACTAGAGGAGCTGGTTAAAGACCAAGAAAAACGCCTGCCCACAGTTGTCAATACAGTTGTCATGAATGTGCTTTTGCTGGTTGACCTAGTGAGTTAAATGTTCATGCCACAAAAGCTATATGTTTCTTGAGAGTTGAGGAAAAGAAAGACTTCTTACGTGTGGTTTACATTGAGCGTTAGGACTACCTCAGGCTACTCTGGCACACTAGGCTGTCTGTGTGCCTCTGTGTATGCCCTGATATGTGTAAATTTTGTTCTCGGCACCCTCATTGGCATCCTATGTACATGAAAAATATGCCTTCATCTTTGTTTAAAAGTTACTCCGTTGTCTTTATCTGTAACATTTCCTTCTCTAAATCTCTTCTGCCTGGATTTTTTTTTTTAAGTTACTAACAGATGAGAAGGTTATTTTTCTAAATATTACGGACTAATTCAGAATTTGAAATTTCAACCTGTAAAATAACAAAGCCAGAACTTCTCTTAAGATAGGTGGTTGGCTCTATTTGCCTTAGCCAAGATAGTGGGTATGGATGATTTTAATTGACAGTATTTGCTTTGTGTCAATGTACACAAGGAGCATTGATGATTATGTTTTATCTTGCTGTTTCACGGCAGAACTGGTGAACTGGCCTAAACAATCTTGCCACACCTCTTCCAGCTTTTGGGGGTAGGTGATTATTTTATCCAGCATCAGTTACTTTTAGTAACCTCAAAAACTGAAAAATAGAACCACTGTGGGAGAAATTTCAAGTGAACCTTGAGAACATGAGCCCTATGTCAGGCCACAAATGCCTGATGCAGATCTCACCAGCAAAACACTTTTTTGCTTTGTTCTATGAAGCAACTAATCCATTCATTCAGTTGATACGGTAAGCGAAAATTCTCCAAATGTCATTAAATCATAAGACAAAAGAAATTCAGAAAGAGCAGAGAGTCCATTATTTGTCATATGTAAAGCATTCTACCAGGATTGTATTGTTAATAGAATTGCTTTTTTAGGAACAAAAAAAGGAAAAAAAAAAATCTCAAGAGATTCCACAACATTTTTTTTCTCTCTTTCTCTCTCTCTCTTTTTTTTTTTTTCTTTCATTTTTTGAGACAGGGTCTCACTCTGACACTCAGGCTAGAGTGCAGTGGTAGGACCACAGCTAACTGTAGCCTTGACCTTCTGAGCTCAAGTGATCCTCCTACCTCAGCCTTTCGAGGAGCTGGGACTACAGGCATGCACCACCTTGCTCAGCTAATTTTTAATCTTTTTGTAGAGACAGGGTCTCACCATGTTGTCCAGGCTAGTCTCACACTCCTGGGCTCAGGCAGTTTTCTTCCCTTGGCCTCCCAGAGTGCGGGAATTATAGGCATGAGCCACTGAATCTGGCCCATACAACTTTTCTAAATAATTTCAGTATATAACAAGTCTTCTCCCTTGTCAATATTTAATTCCATTCCTCTAGCTACAGCTTAAATACACAATTAAGAGAGAATAAATGTTTTTCTTTTTTTTTCTGAGCTGAGTGTTTTCCGAACCTGAAGATTTTTGACATCTAAGATTATGAGAAAATGTGGTTGACCCTGCTTGCCTTAACCTGGTTATTGGATATAGATTATTGACTATAAGGTGGTTATTTGGGAAAAAAAGAAAGAAGGAAAATTTGGTATAGCCCTCTACCTCCAGGCAAGTTGAGAGAGGAACATAGGGAAAATAGATTTGGAGCCTAACACCCTGGTTCACGTCTCAGCTCTACCATTGACCAGCTATGTGGCCTGTGGCCAAATGTACCATTTCACCTGGCTTGTCCATCATCTGTAATCTAGGAGATGGCGTACTGGCCGTGGAATACATGGTAGGACTTTAAGGTGCACAAATTAAACAGATACAAGCACATGGTAACAGTTGAAGATGGCTTGCCATTGCATCTTTCAGTTCACTGGTCAGCAGACTGTGCATTTCAGCAGTAAGCTTTTTAAGAGTCTATACAATAGATAGTAGGTCAGAAACTAAGTGGCTGATGGATAAAACCTGCAGCTGGTAACAATGTACCATGTCATATACATCAGCATAGCCTAGGACCACCAAACCAAAGTCCTGTTCTACCTACTAGATGGCTATTTTTATATGTTTGTTGAGGATTAAAAAGATTATCAAATGCATTACAAACTGTAAATGTCCTTTTAAGACCAAAGGTTTTCTGTCATTTCCTTTTGAAGCTCCACGTAACCTGCCTTAACAATTTTCTAGTTTCTTATCTTTCAACAATCAGGTATCTTCCATGGCTCTTATAACTGTACATTTTGTGTTTCATCCTGTAATCATATTTTCTCTTCTCAAGCTTTGTGCTTTATTTTCTTTATCCTTTTTAGATGCAAAATCTGGACATGACAGTCTTCTCAGCTATGCCCAACAAAATAATGTTCATAGATATCTTGTTAGCTCCTCATTAAATAGCTCAGCATTACAAGCTTTTCATCTTGTGGTCCACAGTGATCCCTGAGGCTTCTTCTGCTGCATATAGCTAGCCACTCATTTCTCTATTCTGCATGTACTAATACGCCTTTTATAGATGGACAATTTTTCTTTACTACAGTCACTTGGATATCTTCTTTGTCAACTTAATCATCCCTACTTCACTGGTTTGTTTTCCCCCCACCAGTCCTTTAGAATTAGTGTCTTTGCAATTGTGTTCCATACTCTGTGGGATAGAGTATGGAATTGGCTAGTGCTGAACACAGTGGGAGGAGTCCTCCTTAATCATTATCCTCCACATTATCTGTCACCCAAAAGCTTGTTATTTGTACAAGCAATCATAGGAAACCTGATCAGCTCTCTTCCCCTTGGTATTAGACCAGCGTTCAGCCTTTGCCCTGATTTTGCCACAGCTGTTTGACAAGTGACTAATTGCTGCTCTCCCCTTCCTGGAAATACCATCTTTAACAGGCCAAGCTTGTCTAAAACCCCTGTGCCATGCCCAAATAGTAGATGACTCCAAGTTTTCCCACCAGCAGCTTTCTACAGCACAGACAGTGGCTGGCAGATGTTTTTCACAGGATTGCTGGTCTCAGTAACGATGCAGGAATTCAGAACAATCTCCCCAGCCCTTGTAAGTTCAGCATTCAGGGCCTTGATTGATGATATTCAAGCTCCCCAATCCTGTGTGGCTCATCGCTTGGCCAAGTCAGCAAATAAATGTAGGTCCTCCTAGTAAAGCAGCACCCGTGAGAGTAGCATCCTTTTTGCAGTTTGGTCATCTAGCATCCCCTCCTATAAAGCTTCACCACAGCTGGGAACATAAATCACCAGGTTGCAGCACATGTGGGCCATGGTTTCATTTGAGCATCAGATCAAGATGAGAAGTTTGGACAGATTAAGGCTGTCTCAGATCCTCAGTGACCCCATTGCCTCTTTTCCTTTTTTTTTTTTTGAATGGAGCCTTACTCTGTCGACAGTTTGGAGTACAGTGGCATGATCTTGGCTCACTGCAACCCCCGCCTCCTGGATCAAGCGATTCCCCTGCCTCAGCCTCCTGAATAGCTGGGACTACCGGTGCATGCTACCACACCCAGCTAATTTTTTGTGTTTTAGTAGAGACAGGATTTTAGCATGTTGGCCAGGATAGTCTCGATCTCCTGACCTTGTGATCCGCTCACTTCAGGCTCCCAAAGTGCTGGGATTACAGGCATGAGCCACCGCTTGGCTGCTTTTCCTCTTTTTATATGGGGTATCATGTACTTGTGTATCCTCTCTTCCTTTGCAAAATTCACATCCTGACATGGCCAAACAGAATCTAAGGTGGTTCCTTTTTAGGAAAGGAGAAGCACCCTATAGTTTATAGAAAAATTAAAGTTAGTAGTTTCTTCATGTAGGATCTAGAGACACCTTGACTAAATTTCTAGTGATTCCAATTTGGCCATACTTAGTTAAACTCACTTCTTATACATAGAGAAAAGTAACAGATGTTACCGTTATTATTTCCTGTCATATCTAATGCTCTTTTCCTTTTGTTGGTTATTGTTGGCTCATTCCCTTCTTACATAATTCCTATGAAGAGATTTAACTTTCTGTGGGTAAAATGAAATTGCAGCCTATTAAATTAACATGAAATTTCCAGGATAATGAAAGAGCCCCGCCACACAGCTCCCCTTAAAAAGTATGAAGCTGATAGCTTCATATTAGTTGTATTGTAATTAAATCTACTTCAGAGATTCTTAGGTGAAGTGTGTGGGTGAACGACCTTTGCTGTGGTCTCAGGCCAGTGGGTTGGTCAGCTGCAAGGAGCCCACCCACAGCTGAGCCAAGAGACAGACTCATTTTAGAGTGGGATAAGTTGAAGAGCTAATGCAGTAGTTCTTCAACCCCCAAAAACATGAGAATACTTTGGAAGTGTGTTAAAATACAGATTTCTGGGGCTCTGGAAGATCTACCGTGAGCCCAGGACTCCACAGTTACATCGAGACCTACAGGAGGCCAAATTCTGTGGCTTGAGAAACATTGCTGCCACAACTTCACCTTTTTCAGCTAGACAATATGGAACTACATTTTGACCGAATCATAGCAGTGTGTATAATTCAACAGGATATGAGTGAGCAGTAGGTATCAGTTGGTGTGAACACTTAGAGGATATTTTACCTATCTTCCAGGCATCATTTCTCCTTTATTAAAATACCTAGGTTTGGGACATAAGAAATTATGCTTTAGAAGAGCTCCCAGGGGATGCTCACAGGCCCACTGAATTAGAGGCCATGTGTACTAAAGACCCAACTTCATGCTGTGAGTTGTGTGCATTAAAGAAGGAAGTCATACCAGTGAATGGTTCATTTGTTTCTCTTGTGTCTTTGTGCCTAAATCTAATCAGTCATTAAGTAGCGCTGTCTCAATTATAACCATTAGTGAACAGAAGTGTGCTGGCATTTCACACCTGGGAGCTAGTGTCAGCCCATTGTATACACAGATAAAACCAGGAATCGGGGTTGATCTTATTTAAGCAGTTATCCTTTTAAGAATACATGTGTAAGCCCATCATGGCAGTGAGCATTTTTAGTCCTGGATACTTAGCGGGGGCTAAGACGGAAGAATTGCTTAAGCCCAGGAGGCTGAGGCTATAGTGAGCTATGATTGTACAACTGCACTCCAGCCTGAGCAACAGAGCAAGACCCTGATTCAAAAACAAAAAAAAAAATTTTAAGAAAATCATAGCCTTATGTTGTCTGTTTTGAGACTTTATATAAATGGAATCATGTATTAATTTGTGTCCAGCGTCTTTAAGTCAACATTATGTTGCTAAGATTTATCCATGTGTTGCAGGTAACGTTAATTTATCTCCATTGCTGTATTATATTGACACTGTGAGAATATAGCAGAACTCATCCATTCTGCTGTTGATGAACATTTGGATTGTTTCCAATTTGGGATATTCAGAATTTTTTTTTTTTTTTGAGACGGAGTTTCGCTCTTGTTACCCAGGCTGGAGTGCAATGGCGCGATCTCGGCTCACTGCAACCTCCGCCTCCCGGGTTCAGGCAATTCTCCTGCCACAGCCTCCTGAGTAGCTGGGATTACAGGCACGCGCCACCATGCCCAGCTAATTTTTGTATTTTTAGTAGAGACGGGGTTTCACCATGTTGACCAGGATGGTCTCGATCTCTTGACCTCGTGATCCACCCGCCTCGGCCTCCCACAGTGCTGGGATTACAGGCTTGAGCCACCGCGCCCGGCCCAGAATATTTTTTTTCTTTTTCTTCTTTTTATTTTTATGAAACAGTATCTCATTTTGTCATCCCGACTGGAGTAGAGTGCTGTGAACTTGGCTCACTGCAGCCTCAACCTCCTGAGCTTAAGCGATCCTCCTGCCTCAGCCCCCCAAGTAGCCGGGACTATAGGCACACACCACCACACCTGGCTAATTTCTTTATTTTTTCATAGAAACAGGGTTTCGCCATATTGCCAAGGCTGATCTCAAACTCAAGCTCAAGTGATCCATCCACCTTGGCCTCTCAAAGTACTACAGGTGTGAGCTGGGTACTACTGCACCCAGCTGATACTAAGAATTCTCATACATGTCCTTTGGTACACATACGTATGTGTTTCTTTTGAGTTTCTAGGAATACAATATCTGTGTCATAAAACATACATATGTTCAACTTAGTAGAGCCTCTGAAGTAGTTTTCCAGAGTGGTTGTAACAAGTAGCACTCCCACCAGCAGTGTATGAGATGAGAGCTCTAGTGCTTCACATCCTTTCTGGCACTTGATAGTATATAAGTCTTTTTAATTTAGCCATTCTGGTAGGTGTGTAGTGGTCCCTCATTGTGGTTTTAATTTGCATTTTCCTGGTAACTGATGATTTGAGCACCTGTGTTTATTGATCTCATCTCACTGCAACTTCTGCCTCGCAGGTTGAAGCGATCCTCCTGGCTAAGCCTTCTGAGTAGCTGGGACTACAGATGCTCACTACCATACCCAGCTATTTTTGTGTTTTTAGTAGAGACAGGGTTTCACCATGTTTGCCAGACTGGTCTCAAACTGCCAACCTCAAGTGATCTGCTCGCCTCAGCCCACAAAGTGCTGGGATTACAGGCGTGAGCCACCGTGCCCGGCCTATCTGAGGACTTTTTAAATATCAAAATAGTTCTTTATTTACAGAAAAGTTGCAAAAATAGAGTTCCCATAAACCATTCACCAGGTTTCTCCCGTTGGCATCATCTTACATTAGTGTAGTACATTTCTCATAGCTGGAGAATCAATATTCCTTTAGCACTTTCAATATGTTGTCCCACACTTTGTGGGCCTGTAAGGTTTCCACTGAGAAGCTTGCTGCCAGATGTGTTAGAGCTCCTTTTTGTGTTATTTCCTTCTTTTTTCTTACTGCTTTTAGATATCCTTTCTTTATCCTTGACCTTTGAGAGTCTGATTAATATATGCCTTGAAGTAGTCTTATTTGGGTTGAATCTTTTTGGAGTTCTGTGACCTTCTTGTACCTGGATATTTATATCTTTCTCTAGGTTTGGGAAATTGAGTTATTCTTTTGCATAAACTTTGTGCCCCAATCTCTTTCTCTCTCTACGTTTTCTCTAGGTCCAGTAACTCTTAGATTTACCCTTTTGACTAGACAGGCACAGTGGCTCACGCCTATAATCCTAGCATTTCGAGAGGCCAGGGTGGACAGAGCACTTGAGGTCAGGAGTTTGAGACCAGCCTGGCCGACATGGTGAAACTTCATCTCTACTAAAAATACAAAAATTAGCCAGGCATGGTGGTGTGCGCCTGTAATCCCAGCTACTTGTGAGGCTGAAGCAGAAAACCCAGGAGTGAAGGTTGCAGTGAACCAAGATACTCCCACTGCACTCCAGCCTGGGTGACAGAATGAGATTTTGTTTCAAAAAAAAAAGATTTACCCTTTTGAGGCTGTTTTCTAAATCTTGTAGGCATGTTTCATTCACCTTTTTTTTCTTTTTTCTCCTCTATTTTTTTTTCAGTTGGAGTCATGCTCTGTCGCCCAGGCTGGAGAGCAGTGGCGCCATCTCAGCTCACTGCAACCTCTGCCTCCCGGGTTCAAGCAACTCTCCACCTCAGCCTCCGGAGTAGCTGGGACTACAGGCACCTGCCACCACGCCTGGCTAATTTTTGTATTTTTAGTAGAGATGGGGTTTCATTATCTTGGCCTGGCTGGTCTTAAGCTCCTGACCTCATGATTCACCCACCTCAGGCTTCCAAAGTGCTGGGATTACAGGCGTGAGCCACCGCGCCTGGCCTGACCATGTATTTTCATGTAGCCTCTCTTTGAGCTCACTAGTTCTTCCTTCTGCTTGATCACTTCCACTGTTGAGAAACTGATACATTTTTCAGTTTGTCAATTGAATTTTTCAACTCTGAAAATTCTTTATTTTTAAATTACTATTTCAATCTCTTTGTTAATTTTTGATAGAATTCAGAATTCCTTCTCTGTGGTATCTTGAAGTTTATTGAACTTTCTTAAAGTTCAACAGGCATTTTGAATTCTCTGTCTGAATTCTGTGTCACTCTCCGGTTGGTCACTGGTGCCTTATTTGGTTCATTTGATGAGGTTGTGTTTTCCTGGATGTTCTTGATGCCTGTGCACATTCATCAATGTCTGGGCATTGGAGAGTAAGGTATTTATTCCAGTCTTGGCAACCTGAGCTTGTTTGTACTCGTCCGTCTGGAGAAGGCTTTCCACACATTTAGATGAGATTGTTGTGATATAAGCTTGTGGTGGCTGCAGATGTATCAGCACTAGGGAGCGCCCTAAGATCAGGAACGGTATGACTCTCACCAACTCCAAGACACACTGCTTTGATGGGCTTGGGCAAGATAGGGAGAATCTCTGGGTTGCTAGGCAGTCTCACTGTCTTCCCTCTCAGAAGGACCCTGCCTCTGTGCTGGGTTGCATGGAGTTGGAGAAGGTGATTCAAGCACCCCCATAGCCACCCTAGCTGGCACTGCACAAGTTCAGACCTGAAGACAACACAGTACTGGGTCCTACCCAAGGCCCATGGTGACTACTGCCTGGCTATCACCAATGTTTACTTAAAGCCCAGGGGCCAATTAGTAGGTAGTGAATCCTCCTGGGTCTGGGTCTTTCCCTTCAGGGCACCAGACTCTCTTCTGGCCTTCTCTTCCAGACCCCTGGGTGGACCTGGAAAGCCATTCAGGAGCAAAGTTCTGGAATTGAGGGCTTCAGGATTCTTCCTGCTTTATTTGCCTGTGGCTGAGCTGCCACTCAGGTTTTAAGACCAAGTCCTCTGTGCTCTTTCCTCTCCTTTCCCCGAGTGGAAGGAGCCTCTCCCCAAGCTGCCCTGCCTGGAATTGGAGGACTGGTGGTACAGGCACTCCCTTTTCCACCACAGCTGGTGTCACACGGGGTCATGTGCACCCCAAGTCCACTTCCTCCTAGGCCAGCGCAGTTCTAGGGCTTATTCAAGGACTGCAGTCCCTGTAGCCTGACTGCCACTTTTATTTATTCAGGACCCCAGGCCACCTTGGTTAGATGGTGGCAGAACCAGCTAGGACTCTGCTTCCTCCCACTCTGGTTGAGGATTCTCCTCTGGCCCAGAGCTGATCGAAATGCTCTGTCCATGGGTACCAGCAGAATTCTGCTCCGTGTTGTGCTGTGCTGTGACACGGCAGCAGTGAGTTCCAATGCAAAGTCCCACACCCTTTCCCTCGCCAACGTGCACAGATTCTCTCTCCAAGCTGGTGTGCCAGAGGTGGGGGTGGGCGGGCGTAGACGATGCAGGACCCTCTTTCCCACCCTCTTCAGTGCCTCTTTCCTTGATATGGTGTGAAAAGCAGGTACTGTGATTGCATACCTGATTTTGGGTTCTTATGAAGGTGCTTCTTTGTGTGGATAGTTGTTCAATTTGGTGTTCCTGTGGAGGGCCATTTGTTAGAGGGTTCTATTCAGCTGTCTTCCTCCCCAAGGGTTTCCCAAGCATCAATATTGATACAATATCATTAACTAAAGTCCATGCTTTATTTAGGTCAGTACCATTCATTTTTGACAAATGAAAGTGCCATTGAAGAATGCTTTGGGATCACATATTGTTAAATAAACCTCAAGTAAAAATAACTGAAAGTCCATTGTAGTAAGAGTTAGCTGTCTTTGGTCTCACCTCATGCTGGAGAACTCAGAAAGACTCAAATAGTGTGGTCCTGTGAGACCACTGGGCAGCAAGTATGGAAATCCTGCAATGAAAAGCCCTCTACCTTTAACTCAAGTTTTAGTCTAAAACTCTCATCCCTTATTTTGAAAATCCTGCCCTTTTCTGTTCCGGAACTCTTGAAACCCCTGAGTTTTGGACTCTTTAGTCACGTAGATTTCAGTTTTGTAATCTTTTTTTTGAGACAGAGTCTCCCTCTATCACCCAGGCTGCAATGCAATGGCGCAATCTCCACTCACCGCAACCTCCGCCTCCCAGGTTCCAGTGATTCTCCTGCCTCAGCCTCCTGAGTAGTTGGGATTACAGGCGCCGACCACCACACTTGTCTAATTTTTGTACTTTTAGTAGAGACAGGGTTTCACCATGTTGGCCAGGCTGGTCTCGAACTCCTGACCTCAGGAGATCCACCCTCTTCAACCTCCCAAAGTGCTGGGATTACAGGCGTGAGCCTCCATGCCTGGACCTAATTATGTAATCTTTAACCAATGTTTGAAATATGTTGATGAGCAGCTTCTAGAACTGATATAAACGTCAGCTACCATGGGGAGGGAGCTCTCACTGTGCCCACTGGCCTTGGATGTGAGTCTGAAGAGCCAGATCCCTGATTCGGTGTCCTCTCCCCTCCTCAGCTTGGTCCTAGAGAGTGTCACCACAATCCCTAGTTGTGAGGAAACCAAGACAGAGACATGGAGATGACTAGACCTTTCACTTCTGTTTCTCCTGTCTCTTGCCACTGCCAAACTCCCCAGTGACAAACGTCAGTGGTGCCAATGTGTTTGAACGTGTCCCTGATAGTCTTAACTATTTTTACTTTTTAACTTAAAGTGCAGACTAAGCCCTAGTGGCCATCTGTCATTTTGATAGCAGATATTTAAATTATAGTGAGAAAGCCAGGAAGGCCAGCCAGCCATCACTGTTAATATTTTAGGAAAAATTCTCTCCTGTTCAACCCAACCATCACCTATACCCTGAAGAACACTTTTATAGCTGACATAATGGTCCTGATGTACACGTCTTTGCCCTGCTTCTCCTCAGTACCATGAGCTCCCGACACTCTGCCAGCCCAGTGGTTTTCACCAGTGCCCGCAGTTCACCTAAAGAAGAGCTTCATCCAGCCGCCTCCTCGCAGCTCGCCCCGTCCTTCTCCTCCTCCTCCTCCTCCTCCTCTGGTCCTAGAAGTTTTTACCCTCGCCAGGGCGCTACTAGCAAGTACCTAATTGGATGGAAAAAACCTGAAGGAACCATAAATTCTGTGGGATTTATGGACACGAGAAAGTAAGAGTTATTTTGCTTCCTTGCTGGTGGCTCGCTTTTAACATGACAACAGAAAAGTGTGGAGTGATCTCTTACAACCAGGGGGTTGGGAGGAGTTGGTCTGTTGGTGGGATTATTTTTTTTCCTAAGTAAAATTTTCTTAAATTATTTCTCTGCCTCATTCCTTAGATAAGATGTGTTGCAAAATGTTAGGATTTGGGAATCTTACGTCTTGAAAAGGGTGTGTTTGAAGGATACGCTTCAGAATAATTGCCCCTCTAGTGCTAAGACCATACTAATCCAACCTTTGATTATATGAATCACGGCCTTCCCATGTAATTCTTAACTAGGCCAGTAGGCACCAGAGGGAATATTAGAAAGTGAGTGAGTACCCCTGAAAATAAAGGCCTTTTTGACAAGGTAGTACAGTAAAAAATTAAATGAGTCAATTAGTTTGTTTTTGTTTATGCGAAGTTTGCATTTTGGATGTATACTCTGTGGTCTTTTAGTAAGTCTGTTGGTAATTTTGGCTTAGTAAAACTAATAGCTTTCTTTAAAAGAATGACTTATTCATCAGATTTTATTTTGTGTTTCAAATTGGGTTTGTTTCTTCAGTAAGCATTTATATGAGTAGATTCTGATATAAACAGAACTAATTATCTGTTTCTCCACATAATACTTCTCAATTGACTTACATCCTTGAGAGCCCATCGTGTCTGAGTCAACCTTGTTGACTTGGTATCTATCTTCTCTTCCCTTTCTTTTCAGGCGTCACCAGAGTGATGGCAATGAAATAGCCCATAGCAGGCTGCGTGCCTCAACCAGAGACCTCCGGGCATCTCCTAAGCCAACCTCCAAGTCCACCATTGAAGAAGATCTAAAGAAACTGATCGACCTTGAAAGCCCAACTCCTGAATCACAGAAGAATTTTAAGGTACAAGACAGAGTTCAGGGTAGATGGCAATTAGAAACAAGCCAGACCTGATGGGGCTGTTAACCATAGTCACACTTTCCAGAAAGTGTTCATTACTACTGCTCTTCACTGAGTCTCACTGCCTGCTATCATCCCCTTTCCCCGATAACTGGTCCACAGTGCTTGACAATGCTCTGTCCCTGCAGCCACGTCTCATTAGTCATGGTTTCTGTTAACCTGGTCCTAACCCTACCGCTGTTGATTCTTCTACTGTATCCTGCTCAGAGTGCATGATTCCCTGAACATCACTTAGGTGATACGGCTTCTTAGAAACTCTGCAGAGACACCTGTGGCTCCTGTGGAAAGCTAGAACTTTTTCCATAAGGGCTTTAGTGTCTTCTTTCCAGAGGTTCCTCCTCTTCTCAGAAATGGCCTCGTTTGCTAGTGACCGTGTCCAGCAAACCTCTGGGCCCTACATGGTGTGCTCTTCACTCAGAGAAACTGCCTGTAGTGGTCACTGTCATCATCACACCCTAAAAGGAAACATACAGTTGCTTCTTCAGTCCAGCAGTCTAAGTCTATCCGCACACCTTCAGAACGTTCCAGACCCTCCTGACTTCATACAGCCTTCTGTTTTGCTCTCCGAATTCCAGACTATAAATGTCTTCAGTCTCTAAAATTCAGTCTCTGTGTACCAAGTCCTGAATACCTATCAAGCCTGTACGTTTGTGTGTCATCCAGACCTTTATGTGACCACATGGAAAAGTTGGTGTACTCGCCACAGCTTGTAGGGCCTTTAAAACTCGCCTACGGCTGTCTCCTTTCTGGTCTTCTAAGTGTGGAGTCTTACACTCCTGAGGATTGGAATGGGTGTTTATTGAGCTGGACCTGAAGGTATGTCACTCTGAGTATGGTTATTTCTGTCTGAGGTTTTCTGGGTCTCCTGGCAGAAGGGACTGTACCCCCAGAAAGATGATGGCAGCAAACTTTGAAGTTTTCTGTTCTCTAGGTTCTTAGATGGATGATTTGGAGTCTATTTGAAGAGACTAGAAAGCTTTAAGAAGAACTTTGAGAATTGAATTGATTGAAATGGAAGCTAGAAGCTAGAATATTTCCTAAACCACACACCAGCTTCAAACTGATCAGTGCAAGAGGCATGGCGGGCTGGAGCAGCTGTGTGGGGGTGTAGCCTTCAGGCTTTCCCAGCACCATGCTAGCGTGTGTGTGCATGTGCACGCATCTCCTAGATAGGCCAGATAAACCCCTAACCCAAAAAATCAACATTCCTAGGAACTGAATATACCCCCAAGGACCACTCTAGGATCTTGCTGAGAAATAAATGATTTATTAACATGGCTTATGTTAATAAATCATTGTACAGATGTAGCCATTCTTGATTTCTGTAATTTCTGTCTCATAAGCCGGCATTTAACAGCTCTGACTCATCATTCAGGGCATAAACGGTTTCCTTAGCAACCTTGTGAAAGATAGTGCTTGAAACTTCTTTCTTTATCCATCAAAACCCAGAGAGGTATATTAAAATGTTTAAGCACCAGTTTCAAAATAAAAATTATTTCAGATGTTTCCTTTCAGGTTAAAGGAAAATAAAACCTGCCTTGAATGGAGTTTTTCTTCCAATTGCTAGTTTAATATTTTTGGCAAGAGGCAAGCTCAGAGCCTTCATTCTTTTGATTTACTTATGCAGTAGAAATAGTTGAAGGCAAATGTCTGATTTTGTCCTTATTCGAGGTCTTGGCTTTTATTTCCAAAATGAATTACTTTAGCATTCCTATTTGAAACAGGAGTGTGCTTTCTTTATGTTGTGACTGTGTTACTGTGAGACTCTGTGAAGAAAGTGCTTCTGCTGGCTAAACCGTCACAGTGAGAAGCCTGTAAGCAGGAACTGGGAATGGGCTCAGGTTTTCTCTCTCCAGTTTCATCTTCTTTGAGCAGGTTTAGTTTCAGATGAGTTCAGCTTAGTAGCTCCCTTTGCCTTCTGAGAGTCGTCATCTGAATGATGGAGGCTCTGCTGTGTCAGTAAGGCCGGCATGCCCTTGAGAGGTCTTCCAGGCCACTCCTGGCTCAAGGCTCCAAGCTGCTGCTTCAGGCTTCAGGGTAGTAGGCATCGTGGCCAGCTCTGGGCTATGACACTCCGAAGCCACTCATGTGCTATGCTGGTTTTCCTGGATAGCCAGTGCTATGAGCTTTTGTTAATATCGAGTGGCAGGGTCACTCCCAGGCTCATTCGCCAGCAGAGAATGGACCTCAAGAACAGTGGCAGAGCTGCAGCACTCTGAGAAACCTCACTGGCAAGCAGAGATGGGATAACCTTATTTTCCCCAAGGGTGGCATACAGTCTGACAAGTGAACAGACAGTAGTGCCAGTGTTCTCAGGGATATACCAAAGGAAGAGGCTTCGTGTGTCTCCAGTATTTAGGAAGAGCTTCTTGTGAGTGCAGGTGACACGTGTCACTATAGCCAGAGGCACTGAAAAGAATGAGAGAACAGGAGACTGGCATGAAGCAAAATGCCACCTCTCCAGGCCCTGTTCCTCAACTGTGAGATAGAGGACCAGAGGAGACCAGTGGTGCCCCACTAGTCTTAAAGCTCAGGAAGCCTTTTTGTTTTTTTCATCACACATGGAACCACATTATATAGAACTCAGAAAGCAGAATTTCTCTTGTGGGAGGGGCGGGATGGCCTGGACTCCTGGGTCCCACCTGAACCTCTCCCTAGCAGTGGTGCTATAAGAAACCTTAGACTCCTTGGAGCACAAGTTAGAACCAACCCCCTTCCCGAATGTCTTCTGAAATCCCTTCCAGGTCTGCCATCCCACTCCACTGTCATTCTTTCCCAAGGGCTGGCAGCACCGGGCAGCGCTCCTGGGTAATCACAGGCAAGGCAGGCAGGGGCTGCTCTTGGGAAGTGGATAGTTCTGTACAGCTTTAAGACTGGAGTTGAGCCGGGCGCGGTGGCTCACGCCTGTAATCCCAGCACTTTGGGAGGCCGAGGCGGGTGGATCACGAGGTCAAGAGATCGAGACCATCCTGGTCAACATGGTGAAACCCCGTCTCTACTAAAAATACAAAAAATTAGCTTGGCATGGTGGCGCGTGCCTGTAATCCCAGCTACTCAGGATGCTGAGGCAGAAGAATTGCCTGAACCCAGGAGGCGGAGGTTGCGGTGAGCCGAGATCGCGCCATTGCACTCCAGCCTGGGTAACAAGAGCGAAACTCCGTATCAAAAAAAAAAAAAAAGACTGGAGTTGAAAAGGATGGGGCGAGGGGCCGTTCCAGCATTCTTGGACAGGGCTGGGTTCTTCTACCTGTTAATGAGCAGCATGCCTCCAGGCAGGTTGCTTCCTTTGCTTCTGTCCCGCCTCCCTTCGGTGCAGGGTGTTTTAACTTCTCCTAAGAAGTTTCTTTTGTCTGCTCAAAGGAGCCCTTCAAGGTAGCTGTTCATGGCCTTGAAGCATATTAACATTTCCTAAAGAGGCTGAAACTAGAATTGGTGGAGGATTTCACACCTGTGAAACCATCAGGGTGGGGATACTGGAAAAGGAAATCCCTTTACTAAAACCTGAGGTGCTGAAAACTATTTAGCAGCAGTTTTTTCAATACAGGAATCTGAGCTCTGACCTGGCAGGCGGGAGCCTTGTGTGATAGTCCTAGAACCTTGCAGGTGGAGATGTTTTTATTTGGTTTTATTTTTAATCTGGTTTTATTTTTTAAGAAAATTACAGTCAGCAAGCCGTATAATGGCTCTAATGCACACTTTTCTCCACAAAGAGAGAAGGGAAATTGTCACTTTCATTCCAAGTTCTCTCAAAGCATTTAGCACAGCAATTTAGTTTTCTAGACAAGTACATATGTACCTTGGATTTAATTCATCATGAATCTTTTAAAGTAAACATAATTTTTACCCAATTGGTCACACCTTGGTTATATTCACAATGTGTTTGATTAATCGTCTTTTGGTATTTATGCAGCAGCTGTGCCTACCACACTGAGGGTGGCTTGGACCTGATTCACTCCTGGCTCATTGTGTGGAAGCATGCTAGGCCCTGTCTATCCACTGTGGATTTCTGGGTCTGTAATCAGCCCACTAAATGGAGCATTTGCTAAATTGTTCTCTCTCCCTGCCCCTTCAGAGTGTCAGGGGAAGTCCCAGGGTGGCTTTCAGCCAGCAGGGACAGCCTCTTCACATCTTTACCTGCTCTCCACATTGTTTCGCCTATAGGGGCAGATGGTGGCCTCAGAGGAACTGAGTAATGATAACTTCATTGTTCATGGGCCAAATGCTCTTTTACTCTTCAGGTTGCTGGATATTTAAATATTTTTAAGTGTCTCCTGTTCTTCAGTGCAAGGGATTTTCAGAAGCTTGCTATTTCCAGAAAAAAAATCTCAAGTAGAATCAAATTTGGTCACAAAGGCAAAAGGTGTCAATAAGAGAGAGATCTCTCTGGAACTATTTGTCATGTATAGATAAATGTATAATTATTTGTCATTTATAAAGCAGACTTCCCTCTTTTTTATTTATTTATTCTTTTTTTGCGACAGAGTCTCGCTCTGTCACCCAGGTTGGAGTACAGTGGCGCGATCACAGCTCACTGCAACCTCCGCCTCCCGGGTTCAGGCGATTCTCCTGCCTCAGCCTCCCGAGTAGTCTGGGATTACAGGCGCACACCACCACAGCTGGGTAATTTTTGCATTTTTCTGAGAGACAGGATTTCACCATGTTGGCCAGGCTGGTGTCGAACTCCTGACCTCAAGTGATCTGCCCACCTCAGCCTTCCAAAGTATTGGGATTACAGGCATGAACCACTACGCTCAGCCTACCCTATTCTTAGTTCATGAATAGAAGTGCATCTTCAAGAAATAAATTTTCTCCAAAACTCATGAAATGTATCTACCTTGATAGGTTCAGTTGGTTTAAGTTAGTAGTTAATCAAGTGCTACCTGCTATGTGAGTTAATGTATTTTGATGATCAAATACCCTTGTTACCCAGCAAGCATGTTATCATCTGACAAGCTTGTCAGGATACCTCCTGGCACTGTGGCTGTCTGTTCTCCCAGCCATAACATCATTTCATCATGCCGCTGACACCAGCCATTGTCCTCATCCCAGCATTTTGTTTAATCCCTGCGGTAATCCTGAGAGGTTTTGTGCTCCCGTTTTACAAATGAGGAATTAGGCTCAGAGAGATTGTATGATTTGGTCAAAGACATGGGATTCAAATAAAACTCACATCTGTCTGATCTTAAAGTCTTGTTTTTAACCACATACGGTCTTGATAGGTCCACTTAATCACATACCTGAATCACATAGGGAGCACTGATAGACCGCAGGCAGCATGCCAGGCTATGAGGAATAATGACCAGGAACTCTTGGTCCTTGCGGATGTAGAAATACATGATGGGCCCTGAAGCTGCCTTGCTGGAGGTGTGTCGGGAGCAGTAACTTGGTTATCACACCCTCCCCCAACCTTGGTCTCAGGGATCTGAACGAAAAAATTGACTTTCTTTTGTCTCGATGCTGTTTTTCAGTTCCACGCACTCTCCTCTCCTCAGTCTCCTTTCCCCAGCACCCCCACCTCGCGGCGGGCCTTGCACAGAACACTGTCGGACGAGAGCATTTACAGTGGCCAGAGGGAGCACTTTTTCACCTCGAGGGCTTCACTTCTGGACCAAGCCTTGCCCAACGACGTCCTCTTCAGTAGCACGTACCCTTCTCTCCCCAAGTCTCTCCCGTTGAGAAGGCCTTCTTACACCTTAGGAATGAAGTCGTTGCATGGTAAGTGGTCTTTCAGCCGCAGCCTGGACAGCCCTGTTGATGATGGTCAGTGTCCCCAGATGTGGCTGCCACTCAGTGTGCTCAGAGAGGGGTCCTGTATCCATGCTCAGATGGTCTCGGCGCACCTGCCCCTCCCTTATTAGCCCTCTCTCCCCTGTAATCCCATACCGCCATAGTCACCTGGGTTGCTTGCTAGAAATAACAGAGTCCCACACTGGACCCAGGACCCACTGAATTTGAATCCCCAAAAGAGTAGGCTGGGAATTGATATTCTTAGCAACCATGCCACTGCTGTTATGATTGAGCGAATTTGGCTAGCACTAGATTAGTTATTTCATAGAGAGTTGTATCCACTGCTTTCTATAGCCACCATAAGAACCCAGACTTGCCATTGCTCTTGGTCTTTCCCAGACTGTAAGAAAATTGCCTGTGGTGTCAAGCACTCATTTGTTGACTCATTTACTCATGCAGTGAGCCAGGCAAGCATTATGTAAGGAAAAGCCCTGTGGATAAGGGGTACCTCCATATTCTTGCACCTGGTCCACATATGCCTTGTTTGCTTTGTGACCCAACTAAATCCCAGTTTTATTACGGGCCATTTTCTGGGACTCTGGATTTAAATTTGGTCTTTCCCTTTGTCCTGTCTCTGTCCCACTCCATTCCAGGGCTCTATACATCCCCTCACAGCTGTGGCCCAGCACAGCAGATGCCTGTCACGAACCGGTGTTCTGATTATTTACCAAACACGCTGCTGTCACCCTGCCTCCCATCTGTCCTTTTTCCTTTTGCGAGTTCTGCAGCTTTTATATCTCTGGTGTCCATTCATACCCATGTTTCTTTTCCTTCTGCTGCTTCTCTGGAACGGTATTTTCTTTACATCTCTTGCTTTCCCTGCTTTATAATTGACCTCTCAGTCCATGCTCATGGATGTTCCTCCCTGTCTGCCCTGCTCACTGCTCAGCAGCACACTCCCACCCATCCTGCTCATCCCTGGGAGGAATCATGCAAGGATCATGCCAGCTTCCCCTGCTCCCTCCCCTATCTACCTGCAGCTTAAATCTGGGTTCTCTTTGCTCCAGGAAGTCACCTCGAATGAACCACGGTTGGCACATGAAATGACCACGTTTTATCATCAGACTCCAGAACAAGCCTTCTGGAAGTGATCTCTTGCCCTTAACCTTGTTCTCTCCTTCTCTCCCCGCATTGGGGTCACTCTTCCCTGAATTCCATTATTTCTACAATTTCCTGCCTTACTTTGATTGCTCTCGTATTTCCTGTACTTTTAATTTTACCTTTGCAGTGTAAAAACAGTAGCCCCTTTGTGAAGTCTTCTCTGCATGTGTCATGTCAGAGTAGGCCCTGAGTAGTAGAAGCCTACATTCTGAAAGAGCAGCCCAGAAATCTGCCCCCAACACATGATCATTGTCCAGACGAGGATTCCGGGGACCAAAAGCCCCATGTGAGTCCACCGCTGAAGGAAGGAACCTTGCAGCCCTCTCTGAGCCCCTTGCCATCACCTTTTCTTGTTTTCCTGAATGAGGCGGCAGCTGCAGTGATTTCACATCCTACCCAAGCAGTCCTCATTGGGCTGATCCTTCAGCCCTGCCTTGCTTGGCGACTTCCACTGAAGTGTGTTTGGGGAATGAGGAAGGGTGACTTCTTTTATCCCCCACATGGAAATTTGGACCCCAGAGATAAAAGGGCAAAAGGGTTGTGAGTGACAACAGAATTATCTGTTCCTCCTACTTACCCTTGGTGGGAGCACATTTAATTAAAACTGAACATTTAATATTTCGCAGTATTTGTTAACTTCCATTTACTCATAATTTTGCTACTTTTAAGCCCAGTAACAACTAGCAGCTGTATTTCAGAGCAGTTTTTGTAATTTGAAAGGGAAAACAAGCACTTAATATACTAGCTTACTGGGCTGTCTTAATACATGAGACTTTCTAACTCCTTGTAAACAGGTCTTTTTAAAGTCACTTAAATATTCTAGCTGAGCATTTAGCTTTAGCTGTGTGTTTGCATGGACCTGAGTGTTGCAGTCACCTTCCGAGGGTGCTCCCTCTTATGGGGTAGTGTGCTCTGCCCTTGGTTCACCCAGCTTCTGCCCATGGAGGGCATTTCCATGTCATGAGCAACGCTTTCCCTGGCCCCCAGCATGCCACCCTTCCTGTTGTCTGGCTGCACAAACCTGAGCAGTAGCAGCTGCCTTTAGTGGCACAGGGTGGCTCACTGCCCAGTCCTCCCTGCTCCCTGCCCCAGGCTAAGCAGAGCTTAGTTGGTAAGATGTCAGTTTCTTGTTAACATTTGTTTAGTATTTGTATTCAACAAATTGTCCCCTTAGGAAGAGCTCGGGATGTTAGACTGCGGCAACCCAAAACTGATCCAAAGAATACCTCGTGAGGACCACATCCTTGGGAAGAATAATGCCAGTTCCATCCCTAAAATCACCTTCCTGTCTTAGCTCTGTCTGTGGAACCCGGCACACTCACATCCCCTGATTTGCCTCTCACACCCGCTTGGATACCTTTGACCATGAAACCCAGTGGGCTGCTCCTGAATAGTACACAGGCAGGCATGGGCCATCTGTCCCTCACCACTCCCAGGCCAGATAAAAATAAGCCTTATTGTCCCCTCTAATAGGAAGAAACATCCCTGGCCTGGCTCCAAAGTCCAGCTCTCTGCTGAAGTAGGCCCCTTCTTCCCAGCCCAAATCCCTGGACTCTGTGTGGGAAAGCAGAACCAGCACTGCCCGGGCCCTGCTGTGGACACACCGCTCACAAAAGCAGACTTAGTGCCTCAGTGCAAAACTAACTTTGCCATGACTCACTGCTGGAAGGGAGATGATGGGAGGCTGTAAGAAAATGAAGACAGACTAGAGGAGGCCCATGCGTATTTCAACTCAGCTTTCAAATGACCACTAACAGCCGGCTAAACTGGACATTGATGACAGTCGTAAATGGCTTACAAATCTATTGTGGTAACAGGAAGTAGGCGGGTTTTGAGTGGCTTTCCCACAGGCACGAGAAGCATCTTGTTGCTCCTCCCTTCTGCAGGAGAATTCTCGGCCTCAGACAGCTCCCTCACCGACATCCAGGAGACCCGCAGGCAGCCTATGCCGGACCCTGGCCTGATGCCCCTGCCTGATGCTGCTGCCGACTTGGATTGGTCCAACCTGGTAGATGCTGCCAAAGCCTATGAGGGTGAGTCCACTGAATCCAACAGGGCGGTCCAGGATCCTGCAGAGCCACCCTGTGGTGGGCTGGCGGAGTGAGCAGTCTCTGTCCACTCTGCTTCTCTGGACACACTTACAACATAGGTGCCTCACCAGACAAGCTACCAGTTACTGAGCACTCAGTAGGGACCAAACCCTAGACTGGACACTAGGCACGTCTTATGTAATCAGATGCCACCTGGTGTTTCCTCCACAGGATTCATAACATGAATACCTCGCCTCCTCCGTATATGG
Source organism: Sapajus apella (assembly GCF_009761245.1). Taxonomy (NCBI): domain Eukaryota; kingdom Metazoa; phylum Chordata; class Mammalia; order Primates; family Cebidae; genus Sapajus; species Sapajus apella. The sequence goes on along the minus strand of NW_022436999.1, from coordinate 1,470,343 downwards.
GAAGGGCAGCGGGCAGAGGAATCCCAGCTGTCCCTTGACTGAAAAGAACATGTATCCAGAGAGGGTCTTTCATCACGTCGCAGACATTGTTGCTAAATGCAGTCAGATACATCACAGTGCTTGTCCTGCTTGGCCCCGCGCCTATCCTGACAAATGTGGGGCACCTCCTTCGCCCCTCTCCTTGTCTCTCCGCTTGCGGTAACACGTTGTCTGCCAGCATTGTCTCTGCCAGCCTACCAGCCATGTGCTCGCATTACACTGGTGGTTCTTAAATGCAGGTGCTCACACTGGTGATGATGTTGTCTACTGTCATGAAAACACAAAAGTAGTGCAGTATATGTGTGTTGACATAAGATTGTCAGCTGGGTTTTTTTTTCTTTTCTTTTTTGACACCTATGTATAATGAAGACTTTTTTCTTAAGTCTAAAGATCTTTCTAAAATTTCTAGTTTTTAAACATTCTTTACAAAATTATGATAGCAGGTGATTTTTCTTGCTTTTTGTTGTTGTTGCTCTTAATTGGGAGAATTGAGAATTGCTATTTAGTCAAGTTTTAATTTTGAGGGGAATTTACCAGGCCACAGAATCTGTCTAAGTCAGGCACCCATGGAGTGGTCAGCAGCGAATCCTTTTACCTTCATGCCCTTTATTTAGCAGATGGAAATTCCCAGTTCTAACTTGATTTTTCAATGTGTTGGTCAATCTCCTTCCTATACAAATGGTAGAAGTTTTGGGTTTTAATGTTAAATTTGATTGTGTTTTCTTGGCTTAAATTTTAAGTTGATATGTTTGGGAACACAGGTGGTATGGATTTATGTTAAAGCTAACCAGAGTAGCCAGGAATCTTGTGGAAAACATACCTCAAGAAGTTTTCAGAAGCATAATACTATCTCTCAAATGCATTTATATCATTGCTGAGTGGAAAGCTTTGGTCTGGAAATTTGGCACAAGGCCTGTTTTCAGAGAAACATTTCATAGAATGCTACTTTGATGAGCAGGGAAAACGGGGAACTAGAAATTGACTCACAAATGTTTTTTAAAGGGAAATTACTATGCTACAATCCTCTTATTGCTAAAACAGTCCTATTTTTCCTTGTGAGCGTTGGGAAATAAGATTTCCAGTGCAGGATGCGCTGGAAATACTAGACATGACTGCCCACTAGACCACTTGTTGACTTTGATAGATAGGGCCCAGGGATGTGGTTCCAATACTAAATGGTTTCTTCTCTCCTTTCCAGTCCAGAGAGCCTCTTTTTTTGCTGCTAGTGATGAAAACCATCGTCCCTTGAGTGCTGCATCCAACAGTGATCAGCTGGAGGAACAGGCTCTGGCCCAGATGAAGCCTTACAGCAGGTTGGTCCCCCATGCGAGGGCAGTCTATATCATTGTGTATCCTTATATATCTGCACCTTGTGTCACACCTGCCAGTGACCGAAGCTGTGGGGAGGGGAGATGGAAGCCACACGGAGGAGCTGAGGGAAGCTCATCACTGCAGGGCAAGACACTTGACATTTTAGTCAGAATCCTTTGTAACTAAATACTGCAGACATAATTAATCTATTCTTGATGATTCATATGGCCATAATTATGAATATACATTATTTAATGCCATAATACATTTATGCCCCCGGGGCCCGTTGGGTCAGGTAGGAGAGACCATTTGCTGTAAGTGTCCCCAAGCTCTGTGCTGTGTCGTGCTGCAGTCTGAGTTTTTGGACTCTTCCTCTGTGTCGCTGATGGTCATGCTTGTACACGTGCTTGCTGAGTCTTAGTGGCTCCCAGTGTGCTGCTTCACATCTGTGTGTTGGAAAGCTAAATCGCCAGGATATGTTAAGATGGTATGGAAGAGGAAAAGTAGGCAATAACTGAGGTCCTGAGGGCTTTCTTCTGAGTCAGGAGCCAGGGACTTTACAACTTCTATTTATGGAGAGACTGACTCTTTGAGGTTGCTGGATTTATGTATGCTAATTTCCGTATGTTAAAGCATCCCATCAGTCAGGCGTGGAGCATTTAGTAAGCACTTCTTGTTGCATAAACACTTCTTGTTTCATTCATTTGAAATCTCTTCCCTTAAAACCTGTTGAGACCGGGTACCGTGGTTCATGCCTGTAATTTCACCACATTGGGAAGCCGAGGCAGGTGGATTGCCTGACCTCAGGAGTTTGAAGCCAACATGCCAAAACGTCTCTACCAAAAACACACTACAGGTGTGGTGGTGCACACCTGTAGTCCCAGCTACTCGAGAAGCCAAGGCATGAGAATCACTTGAACCCAGGAGGCAGAGGCAGAGGTTGCAGTGAGCCGAGATCACACCACTGTACTCCAGCCTGGGTGACACAGCAAGACTGTCTCAAGAGAAAAAAAAAGAAAAAAAAAAAAACAAAAAACCTTTCAAGGGTGATTAAAACTCCAGGTATCTATAAAACTTGGTCAGAAACGGACAAGAACAGGAAAGGCAGCTGAAGTAAATGGCACAAACTGTGGGGCTTGTGCTTGAGGACTTCCCTGAACAAGCCTGCAAGGAAGCGCTCTCAGCGAGAAGGCACAAGAGTAGCTGATTATTTGTTATGAGTGTAGGAGAGATGGTGCACTCACTCATCACTGGCACTGCTGGGGTGAGGAGGGCAGCAATCAGGTTGACTACTGAGAATTTTTTAAATACATATCCCAGAGTCAGAGGAGAGCCCCAAATGTGCCTTGTTAGGAAGGGGCCTCCAAGAAAGACAAGTCTGAGGGAGCCAAGACTATTTTCCCGAAAAAGGATTATTAAAAAAATCAGCAGATGAGGATGATGATGGGCTCTTTTCTTGGGTCACCGTGGACTGAACAAATGCAAATGGAGGTGAATAGCGGAATGCTCCTAAGCACGGCTGCAGTCCTGATGAGCTGCAGTGGCTTTGCGAAAGACACTAGTGCTGCCCGGCCCCAGCCTCTTTGTATCTGTCCAGCACCGCCCCTTTTCCACCACGTCTGTGGCCTTCAGCCCACCCAAAATCGGACCAGCCTGCTGTACTATATTGTGCAGTTATGGATTGCAGCTGACCATGTCCCTTTTAAAACCCATTCATTGTTAGCCTTTCATTGGACCCCGTCTTAGAGTTTGGAGGTCATGGTCACTCTATCGGCCCACAGCCTTGCCACATTCTGCAACACAGTGGGTTTTGCCCTTTGGGGTCTGTTGTAGACTTACAGTTAGCAGAAGACATCAACACAGCTCATATGAGGTTGGGAATTCTAACGTGAACCTTGATGTTTAAGGTAAAGAATACCTTTTACTCCATGACCCAGAAAATTCAGTCACTTAGCTCTTCCCCCTCGGCACTGGAAAGAGGCTGCTGCATGTTTTCCCGTTGAAAGACTTTGGGTTCTCTGTGGTGTACCCCAGAGGATGTATGGCTTGGCTAGGAATCAGGAAACTTTTGGCAGCTTGAATTCAGGTAGAGGAGAATGTGGCAAGAAAAGTTTTCAGTCTCTCAGCCATAGGACCCTGGGGTGAGAGTGTGCCCAGCCGTGCCATCTGTCTGGCTAGCTGGCTGGCCTGCCATCCCCTGCTCATGCTTCTTTCGGTACTCCACTAGCATGGCATCATTAGCATGCCATAAACAAAAGGTGAGAAAACGAGAAGAAAATTGTTTTCTGATCAGACTAGCACAGAATTTAAGACATTAAGGCTAGGCCAACAAGATGCTTAGACCAGTGGTTTAAGATGTAGGCATGATGCCTTAGCTGCAATTGCATGAGTAGCCAAGACCACACTTGGGGACCAGAGATGACTGCCCTATCACATCACCTCCCCAGCTTCCTTCCCACACACAGAGGACTAACTCCTTTTTTAAAGCCCACCAGAGAGATCCCAGAGCCTCCCGGGGAATCATTTTACTGTCTATTGTGTCTGCCAGAAAGTACCTCTTGTGCTGCATTTTCACTATTGTCCTTTATTCTTTTGTCGTGAAGATGCAGCATCTTTAACAAAGGAAGCTATTGATTGGCTGTAGTTCAAGCTTGTATTACCTTTTGTTAAGATTACCATTTTCAGGCCGGGCGCGGTGGCTCAAGCCTGTAATCCCAGCACTTTGGGAGGCCGAGGCGGGTGGATCACGAGGTCAAGAGATCGAGACCATCCTGGTCAACATGGTAAAACCCCGTCTCTACCAAAAATACAAAAAAACTAGCTGGGCATGGTGGTGCGTGCCTGTAATCCCAGCTACTCAGGAGGCTGAGGCAGGAGAATTGCCTGAACCCAGGAGGCGGAGGTTGTGGTGAGCCGAGATCGCGCCATTGCACTCCAGCCTGGGTAACATGAGTGAAACTCCGTCAAAAAAAAAAAAAAAAAAAAAAAAAGATTACCATTTTCTTTTTTAAAGTAAAAATACACATTGGGTCGCCATTCTGAGTAATTTGACATTGAAAACCATTGTATAAATACAGCCTCCTCAAATTAAAAAAAAACAGCCATAGAGGCCCCTGCCAACATGGTCTTTTGTTTGTTGTTCCCAGCAGTAAAGACTCCTCTCCCACTCTGGCTTCTAAAGTGGACCAGCTGGAAGGTATGCTGAAGATGCTTCGGGAAGATTTGAAGAAGGTAAACACGTATTCTCAAAGCAAATTGCCCAGTCTGTGCAATCTGCCCCTGAACCATGAGAGTCCTTTTTAAGTAGTGTAGTGAAGTAAGATATAGGTGTCTTCCCTCTGCCTGCACGTGTTCAGGGCTGCGGGGATCTCAGTTGCCACTGGAACACACAGCATTCGGCGTCAGGTGTACAGAAAAGCTGTTCACTATTTTGTGAAAGGCTTTGAACCTCAGCCAGCCCATCTGGGTCCTCTCCTTGCCACCCTACTCCTTGTATAATGTGTCAGTAGCCCAGACTCCCATGTAGTCGGTGTTACTGGGGCTTTTGCACCAAGAGAACTGAGTGTTTTGTTTCTTGGGTGGCCTTGACTATATCAAGACATCAGCCACCAAAAGAGTTGTCTAAAATTTAAGACAGTCCTGACTAACAAGGACATTGGAATATACATTAATGTACCTACTTACATTCCAGGATTACTTACAGCTAATCCTGCAGGGTTGAATCTCTCTAGAAGCCCCATTCCCTGAGCTTAGAGTGTCTTAGTACCTGGTACCAGGCCGTTTAGACAGGTGTTTGGAGGAACAAAGAATAGAAATGGGCAAAAGATCAAAACAGGTCCATAGCTACTTCTCAGAGGAGCTGGGCAAGGTGGGGCCCCACCTCCTAGTTCCTTTCCACTTCACTCTCCCTCCCAGGAAAAAGAAGACAAAGCACACCTTCAGGCAGAAGTGCAGCACCTGCGAGAGGACAACTTGAGGCTGCAGGAGGAGTCCCAGAACGCCTCGGACAAGCTGAAGAAGTTCACGGAATGGGTCTTCAACACCATAGACATGAGCTAGGGAAGGCTGAGGAGGACAGGAGAAGGGCCCGGACACTCCTCCAGCCCGTGTCCTGCAGCCCTGATCCCACCATAGAAAGCATCCTCAGAGCACCTTCCCCAGCATCCTACTCCGCCCCCTTTCGGGCAGTGCACAACACAACAGTTGCAGATCAACAATCATCACCTGCCTTTTGTAGAAAAGAAAAAAAAAAGTAAATAAAAATTTTAAAAAGTAAAATAAAAGTTTAACTGCTAAAATGTGAATGTCTTTATTTTTTTGCACAATATCTTTATCTGTTATGTATTTAAGAAGAAACTGGGCCTTGGACCAGGGTGCTCCCTGGCCCATCTGCCTCTATTCCCATTCGCTTTCTTATCAATTTCAGGTAACCCAGGCTTTCCCTTGTTATCCTAACAAATGTCATTATTCCTAGAAAAAGAATGTTTTTTTAACTTGTTTGAGGAGTAGAGAGGAATATTTCCTTACCTTCTTCCCTAAAATGCCTGGAGAGGGAGTTGCTTTGAGAAAATGCCTACCTCCCTTGAATGACTCGTGCATGAGCTAGTGCTGTTTGTATCTGTCCTCCAGAGATCAGCAGGATCGGGGTTAGTATCAGCAAGTCAGTAAACCAGAGCAGCTCTGACAGTGCCTGCAGGCCACACCCCTTGCCAGTCCCACATTGTGAGGTCACTTCCTGCTTCTCCCGGGGAGATGGTCCCACTTTTGCTGCAGGACTCTCTTTATGTTTGGCTTAATTGAGCCCCACTAAATTGGAATCAACCTCTCTGCAGCTTCCTGGCTCCAAACATTAATTGATTTCAGAATTCCCCACAAATTAAAAACTTATTATCTGTATGCATTTTGAATGAATTTTGGTCAAAACTATGATGTCGTTTTAAAGATAAAAATGTGATGCAACTGGTTTTCTAGCTTGCTCAAAATGACCATATCACTAAATTAATCTTTCTCTCTAGAGCAAGACTTCACCAGTATTTGTAACTAGGAAAAGCTAACAGTGAATGTTTACTTGTGAATTTTAATCCTTGCTTGTTAGGAGCAATGACTGTGATAGTAGAATGGGCTTTTGAAATCTGCATGTCCCAGTGTGAAATTTCAGCACGGCATTTTCTGCATCCTTTTGTGGGCATCCAAAGGATTCTGCTGCAGAAATTATTGATGTGCTATTTTTCCTGTCTTGTGATGCAGGCCGCTTCAGGCCACTGGGTCACTGTTCCAAGGCCCTCACTGCTGTAGAGCACAAAGACATGGGGCTGACCAGTGCTGACTGACCTGAGGAGACCCCTTTGTTTGTTGCCTTCATAACTGTCACTAAACTGACCCCTCTGCCCTTTCAGTGGCAACTCTGGTCTAAGGGAACACTCAGCACTCTAGCGGCATCTGCTTGGAAGTTCCCTCCCTCAAGTAATCTCAATTCCTTCCTCTCTCCATCCCTGAAAGAAACAGGATGGATTTTCCTCTCTTCTCCCCGCTACATCCACTACCGGATTTTTATGCTAGTTTCATTATTGATTGTGATTTCTCCATGGGTTTGTTTTTTTTTTTTTTTTTTCTGGTGACATTTCTATCATGGAAATAGGAAGATTTCGGAGTGCTTTGTAAAGATTTCAATTGTCTGTCTCTTTCTCTCTTTGACTTGTATGAAGGAGATTGTACATTGCCTGATATCTCTTTGTAAATGAGAAATATTGCTAACATCCAAGCATTCTGAAGTCTTGCTTATCCTTCTGAGTTTAGTTCTCATTTTGTTTTACATTTTGTTTGGGGACTTGGGGCAAGCTATTTATTAGAGTTTTGCAACAGAGTTCTTGTTTGAAGCCTCTAAAGACTACTTGTAAAATTCAAACAATAAAATTCATTTTAAACGCTCTTTTAAAACGCTTTGGTATTATTGCTTGGGGTTTGCTTATTTAAAAGACTACCCAATAATTCATTGACCTGCCTTGCATCCTAATTTTTTCATCAAGCTTCATTAACACTAATGATTCTTGAAAATTTCCGTCCTTTTCAGAATGTTAATAAACTTTTTTACTCTGTCCACATGTCTATAGAGAATTACTATTTTGCCTTCTCTGTTTATGATTTAATATTTGCAGAGCACTTCATAATTAGTTTCCTCTTCATTATCCACGTGTGGATTTTTCATAACATTGTTCTTTGAGACCAGCGCGTTTTTGGACAGCATCTCCCAGCTCTCAATGTCAGATGTTGTGTGCTCAGGGAATACAAATGCCTGTTAATACTAGGCTGTGCAAAATAGAATTAGAAAAGTTAATCTACTGAAAAAAAATCAATGCATTCCAAAGTCAAACCGAACCAATATTTTTTTAATCCTCCACGTCACTGTTCCTCTCCAGCGGTGCAGCTAATTGAGAGCTGACGGTAGAGTTTCTTCCTTTTATTTGGTTCAACATTTCTACGGATTCTAGAATTCTTGGACTAGGATAAGACGATGCCACATAATATGCCGGTGAACAAAAAAGCTAAAAAGGTCTGTTTGGATTATAATTCTATGTGGTCCGGAGGGTTTATTCGTCATTTCTGTAGGGCTTGGCACATGGCTTGGGAGCTCCTGGGAGAAGGTGCTGTTGGGCCTGCACTGATGGAAGATCTTCATCCATGAGCTGAGTGGGAAGGCCTGTGGTTGTGCTCCAGATCTGACTCCTTGGGTGGGGATAAGAACAATAGTCCAAGGGCAAAGGAAACAGGCCCAGCAAACTCGCCCTATTTGCCTCTAGTGAAATGTAAAATGATGGTCTGAAACTAGGTTTCAGTCTCACTGCAATGTTTAAGCAACTGTGAGGTGCTGTTTCCAGACTAAACCAAGGAGATTAAAGTGCAAGATGGCATACCTGGATCAGAAACGACCAGTGAAGGCAGGCCAGGTGTGATGGCTCACACCTGTAATCCTGACACTTTTGGGAGGCCAAGTCAGGAGGATTGCCTGAGTTCAAGACCAGCCTGGGCAACACAGTGAGACCTCATCTCTGCAAAAAAATAAAATTAGCTGGGCATGGTGGCACACACCTGTAGTCCCAGCTACTTGAGGTGGGAAGATAGATTGAGCCCAGGAGGTCAAGGCTGCAGTGAGCTGTGATTGCCCTACTGCACTCCAGCGTGGGTGAAGAGTGAGACCCTGTCTCAAAAAAACAAAAGAGTTGGGCGGTATTAAATATGACCTGTGTGATTTTAAAAGAATAAAGATGCCACAGTAATGTTGGATACTTTTTCTATCTATGAATTTTGTCACTAATGACTCTTCCATAGGAATCATCGTCTTTTGAGAAAAAGACATTTGGCTTTGATTGGGGCTCAAAGCCCATCCATTACTTACCATCTGCGTTCTTAGGAAAATTACCTAATCTCCGAGCACGGTTTCCTCATCTGGCAAAGTCGTTACAGCCTCATATTTTAAGAACTAGGCAGAACCAGACGTGTAAAGGCAGTGACTGGCAAATCGTACACACTCAGTAAACATCAAGTGGCTTCTTTTGTCCTACATCTCATACATTCATGCTTTTATGTTATTTTTCCAGGACAGAGTCCTGACCTATTAATAGCAGAGTTTTTTGAATCCTTAGCAGTGAGTCTATACCCTACTTCCCTTCAAGCACCAGGTCCTGTCTTTCCTTACATAGAATTGCTTAAGGGATGGAAGAGTCAGAATGAGCTCATCCACTTTGCTTAATATTGGTCAGGTGCTTTTAACCCTTTGCTGTAAACTTTAAAACAGTGACTCAGACTTGAGCTTGCATCCGAATCACCTGGAGAGTTTGTCTAGACAGGCCACGTGGCTGCACCCCCCAGGATCTGTGATTGTGCAGCTATTAAGTAGAAAATATTTAAATGTTCTGCAAGTTCCCAGGTTATACTTTAGAAGAGTAAGGTTAACAGGGGAATAGCTGTTGGTGCTAGTATTAAAAGAAATAGAAACTAAGATGTGAGGCACTTACCTTGTCCAGGTAACTGAATATTATGTTGACAAGTTAACCATCCACAGAGCACCTTGCAGGAGGAAACAGGCTTAAATTGTAACTCGAAAATTCAGTTAGAAAAAGAACTTTATTTTCCCTTTTTACTAAAATGGTGATTCAGAGCCTCCTCTGCATGAAACTTGAGTATTTTAAATTCCTGTGTTACCTAGATGGGACTGGAATTCCTTTTCCACCATTAATTATATGAGACTAGTTACCAGGTTAGCAAGGGGGTGACCTTGGTGTTCTCAGAGCAGATGACAACTTGGGACGGCAGAGCTGCTGAGGAAAGCAGGGCCGGGGTAGCAGGTACAGAGCCCCGGAGCCAGGCCCTCAGTGGGTAGCCACAGGGGATGCCGGGTGAGGTTGCAGGGAGGACAAGATGGGGAGACTTGGTTCCAGGCTGTGAATGTTAACTTCAAGTCATTGACTTCCACAATCAGCCCAGCCTACTCACCCAGTCTCCAAGATCCTATGAAACCTCAAAGTTACAAGACAAGCACATTTTCCGACGGCCCTCATCCCTCTCCCACATGGTTAAGAAATCTTTACTTCCAGGCTCTTGCTGCACAATAGCCCGTTTTCTCTGCTACTGTCCAAAGAAAAGACAGAAGGAAGGAGTTGTGTCTCCTCTATATCCTTTACAAAAACTGTGGCTCAAATACTTGAAGACACTGGCTGGCTTTTTGGAGAAGATATCACCTTAAAGTTCATTCCTAGTGCCTGGCCCCTCTTGCTCCTCTCGGCGGATCCTTCTCCTCTCCTGGGCCCGCCAACACTGTGCTCCCTTGCACCTTGTCGGATTATGCCCTTCTGGTAGTCCACCCTTTCAAATCAGACATCTCCTGTCTTGCCTCTGTGTGTCTGAGTCATCACACCTGAGCCCCAGGAGAGTGCTCCCCCTTCCCTTCTCTCATTACATCTCATTATACCCTTTCAGTCCCACTTGCCTTCAGTCCTGTGAACAGGCATCTCTTGAAGTTCCTTCCATTACTTACCCTAAATGAGCACATGTCATTATGCCTCTTAATCAGCTCCTCTGCCAGGCACAGCCCTGCCTTTAAACATATGCAGCTCATTTTATCCTTCCATTTCTATCTCTCATGACCCATTTTCAACCTGAATGATCTAGACAAAATACCCAAAGCTCTGGGTACCTTACTCGCATCTTTATGTAAATGTATTCCTTCAAAGATCTCATCATACGTTCTGTTAATGCATCTGTGATTCATTTTCCTTGCCCACAGTGCCGTGTCAAGTGGCCCAATCTCCCTACACATTTTTGAGATCTTGTTAGTATACCCCTGAATTTCTGATAAGCTCACCTAGTCATATCTCCTGTGCAAGACTGTAATTCAGTGTTTAAGAAGAGCATCACCAAATGGCTATCTGCCAATAAAATCCAACTCCTTTGCAGAAGTATAAATGGCTTGGGAGGGGATGGTTTCTCCAGTTTGCCACTGATGCTCCCAACTCTGTATTGCCTTAACTACTCTCAGCTCACTGCACACATCTAGGTAAATTGCATGGTAATAAGGCATTTGAGCACCAAACCCAAGGAAGCCATTTCCTTCCCCAAACCACACCCCCCTCATAAGCCCACCCACTCTTACCTACCTTGTGTTCCTGGGAGTGAAATACATTTAAGAAGGGAGTTTTACATAAAAGAGCAAACAAGAAATTACTAATAAAGTTACCTGGAGGTGGTCCTTTAATCACTTGTCTTAGTGAAATGGTAGGATGGATTTGTAAGTGACCTAGTAATTTTTTAAAAGAGCTTAAGGGTATTTGAAACAGTTACTTCTCATAAGAAGCTTAAACATTGCTCTGTTAATCTTAAGACAATAAATATGCTTAGCAAACTCTTTTTGCTTTTAGTTAGTACAAAGATAAACTCAGCCCAGTGTAGGTCCATTTCAAATTAATGAGGCTATGCCTATTAAAACACGTGCCATAAAATGCTGCCTAGCTTATTATAAACAACAGCAGCTGGAGTGGGAGCAAGGACTTCATTGACAGGCACTGCCAACAAGCAATTCTTCTTAAGGAACGAGAAGACCTGGTGCTTGTCAGGGAGAAGGCGAGTAGGGGTATGCGCGCACTGCTCACTGAGGATTTGAAAAACTGTGGCGTGAAAGACAAACTGGCCTTGAGTATTGTGGTTCAAGAGGCAAAATAGGGACCAACGAATGCAAGTTATAGGGAACAAATTTTGTCTCCAAAATAGTTGATCAATGGTGATTGGGTGGTGTCCTGAGCTTGAAGTGAAAACCAGCTTAAGAATCACTTTGCAAAGAACCTATCTCTTCATATTTTTTTAGGGGATACTTGCTGTCTTTAAATAAACTTAGACTCATGAATCACAGAATCAAGATGGAAAGGATCTTTAAAGTTTACACATTCTGCCTCCCAGTCCACGTTCCAATCCCCGTTCACTGTAATGGAGTATGGACTCATTGCTCACTGAGGATTTGAAAAACTGTGGTGTGAAAGACAAACTGGCCTTGAACTTTGTGGTCCAAGAGGCAAAATAGAGACCAGTGAATCCAAGTTACAGGGAACAAGTTATAGGGAATACCTGATGCAAGTTATTGGGAACACCAGTGATGGGGAACTCTCTACTTCCTAAGGCTGCACACTTGCTCCTTCAACTTCTCTTTTACCTTCTCCCTTTTATTCAGGGAAAGTCCGTTTCCCTTTTTTTTTTTTTTTTTTTTTTTTGACGGAGTCTCGCTGTGTCACCCAGGCTGGAGTAAAATGGCACAGTCTCAGCTCACTACAACCTCCGCCTCCCGGGTTCAAGCGATTCTCCTGCCTCAGCCTCTCAAGTAGCTGGGACTACAGGCACACACCACCACGCCCGGCTAATTTTTTGTATTTTTAGTAGAGATGGGGTTTCACTGTGTTAGCCAGGATGGTCTCGATCTCCTGACCTCCTGATCCAGCTGCCTCGGCTTCCCAAAGTGCTGGGATTACAGGCATGAACCACCTTGCCTGGCCTTGTTTTTGTTTTTGTTTGAGACAGGGTCTCTCTCTGTGGCCCAGGGTGGAGTGCAGTAGTGTGATCATGGTTCACTGTGACCTTGAACTCGTGGGCTCAAGCCGTCCTCCCGCCTTGGCCCCCCGAAGTGCTGAGACTATAGGTGTAAGCCACCATGCCCAACCTCCCTTTAATTTTTACAAGTACTTCCAGTCCCGTCACTTCAAGTTATACAAACAAATGTATTTGTCTTCCCAGATAATAACCATGAATTTGCTAGAAAATGTCAGGTCTTCTCAATGTTATGTCTTCCCCAGGATAAAACTTAGCTATTTTCTCGACTCTTCCTCATTTTTCATGGCCTTCAGCCCCTCTTCCACCATAATATATCCTATCTAACACATATGAAGGAGACAGTCACTCTGCGTGCAACAGCCCTGTAAGGTGGGTGCTATTCATGTCCCCATTTTACAGAACAATCAACAGAGTCCTAGACAGGTTAAATAATTTGTTTGTAGTAAAGTAGCTGGTGAATGGCAGAGCTGGGATTCAAACACAATCCTCTGAGCCTAGAACCCAAGATTAAATCTGGATTTTCTCAATCTTTATTGGTCTCAACCTTATCAGTCCCCTGCATGACATGGTTGCATGGAGCTTTGCCCAAGGGATTTAGACAGCAGCATCACTGGCACAGGGTTGTAAATGGGATAGAGATTAGGGAACAGAAGAAAGACAACTAAAAATATACCTTAAGGTCAGAGGACTCAGAGGAAACAACCTCTTCTGGGAGGCTCTTAGAGGAGAGGGGGCTTTAAAATGCTTCAACATTCTTGTCTCTTGGCCAGGCGCCATGACTCACACCTATAATCTCAGCACTTTGGGAAGCCAAGGCAGGCAGTTCACTTGAGATCAGGAGTTCAAGACCAGCCTGGCCAACACGGTGAAACCCTGTCTCTACTAAAAATATAAAAATTAGCCAGGTGTGGTGGCATGTGTCTGTAATCACAGCTACTTGGGAGGCTGAAGCAGAAAACCTGAGAGCAGAGGTTGCAGTGAGCAAAGATAGTGCCACTGCACTCCAGCCTGGGGGACACGGAGGGAGGGAGACTCAGTCAAAAAAAAAAAAAAAAAAAGAGTTATTCAGCATTCTCTCTCATTTAATATACAGGTTTCCTCTGTGAATTTTAATTGAAAGAGACATCTTCCTATCCAATTCCAGGCAAATCTGAAGATAAAAGAGGCTTTGAGAAACTCAAACCAGTGTGGTTCTCAGACTTAAGAATGCATAAGCATCACATAGAGAAATTGTTTAAATTCCTACTTCTGGACATCAGGCTCAGAGATTTGGTATTAATAGATCCAAGCTGGAACCATAACCCCTAGTATGTATGACTTGGATGGGCACTGAACTGCTCTTCAGGGAAACTTTGCCCTAAGCTTTCCAAAGCCCTTGGCCAGCTCTTCTGAGCTAGGGAGCAGCATGTTAAAGCATGGTAGGTGAGGGTGTCATCAGGCTTCAGATTCATGGATGCTTTGCTACACCTCAATAGGTGAGGAATGTCTGGCCAGAATGGTGCTTTCATTACAGAAGGACAGAGGGACCTTCAGGGCAGCCATTTACTCCATGGCTGATAGTTCTCAGCCTCATCCCACACTATACCTGGGTTTGCCTTTTTTTTAACTAAGTAAGAAGCATTTGCTTAGTGGAAGCCAATTAAAATATGTGTTTCAAAACCAACTTCTAAATATTGTATATAACACCCTTCCCTTCTTAAGACAAACTGCAACAATGTTAATTTTACACTCTGGTCTAATCAGATCTCATTATTGATGTTGCTAAAATATCCTGCTGCTAGTTCTGTATCATTATCCTTGAGCAGGTAGGAGGCAGGGATTTCAAAGTTGGTCTCTGATTTCAGCAATTTAAAGATAAAGAAGAGATTTCCAGTTTATACCTTGAAGCCCATCTGTCAAACAACTGTGCCCAAGGTCCTTGCAGTCTGCTTGCTAAAGCAACAGATTGAGAGGAACAAAACAAGCCCAGCTCCCAAGTGTAAACCCCAGCAAAAGCCCAAATGCCTTTTGACTGCCTGCCAAAGCCCCACAGAGGGGCACCTGGGAGTCAGTGCTCCTGGTCATGACCTCTTTAACCAGTGTTCTGGTTATATATGTCCTCTTAAACTACTTTATAGTTAGTTGCTTAACATAACAAGCATGTTCTTCTCCACTGTTTACAAGTTGGGGATTTGGTCAGGGCTCAGCTGGGTGATTCTTCTGCTCCATGTGGCATACACTGGATCACTCAGCAGCATTCAGCTGGCAGCTGGGGAGGTTGGGACAGCCCAAGGTGGCTTCACTCACAATCTTGACACCTCAGTGGGGACAGTAGAAGGGAAGGCTGACCTCAGCTGGGCCCCTTTTGTTCTCTGTATAGTCTCAAAGCTCACATGTGCTCTCTCTGGCAGGGTGGTTGGACTTTCAACATGGTGCTCAGGGCTCCATGAGCCCAAAGTAGGAGTTGCCAGTCTTGCAACTCTTGGCTCATCACAACCTCCACCGCCCAGGCTCAAGTGATTCTCCTGCTTCAGTCTCCTGAATAGCTGGGATTACAGTCACATGCCATTACCACCTGGCTAATTTTTGTATTTTTATTAAAGACAGGTTTCACCATGTTGGCCAGGCTGGTCTTGAACTCCTGACCTCAAATGACCCAACCGCTTCAGCCTACCAAAGTGCTGGGATTATAGGCATGAGCCACCACACCCAGCCAGAAGTTGCCAGTCTTCTTAAAAGCTATGTCCAGAAATGTCAGAGCGTTGCTTCCTCATACTTTGTCAAGCCCAGAGTCATGGAAAGGGGAAACAGGCTCCCTCCCTCAGGAAGGGGCTTGTCAGAGTTCATACCACCTCTCATCTGCCACAGTCAGCTTCTTGCCTCTGTCCCCACTACCATCAGCCCCATTCTCCTTTCACACTCCTCAGTCCTCCATCAGGATCAGAATACCAGAATTTCCATCTAGAGCCATAAAAAATGGAGTCAAATGCTAATTTCACCTGAGGGCAATGACCCCATTCCTTAGGTAATCCTGGGGACAGGGCAGGCCTTTGGAGCATCTGTGCTCCAGTGAGGCCCTGCTGCTCCCACTCCTCTCACTGTCCTGGTTTTCTCTCTGGCTTTATCTAAGTACTGCGGTTTGCCATGAGAAGATACTGGCAAAGGAAGAGGACATCCACCTTCTCCCTTGCCCCTCTTTCCACTAAGACCAACAATCTCAACCCAGAAACCCCATGGCAAAGGCTGACAATTGTTGCAGGTCCCAAGAGGGTCTGATGCTGTCAAGCTAAGGACCAAGAAAGAGCAGCTCTCTATGCCCACACTTCATTCTCAAGAATACAAGGTTTGCTATATATTTGGGGCAACCCTTACCACCTCCAGAAGACCCTGTAAGGTCTAGGAGAAGGACAAGAGTACAAAGGGCAGTCAGAAGGCAGCTGGCATGAAGCAGTACAAGGAAGCCCCAGCCAGTGCAGCGTGAGTCTGGGAGTCAGCTATGTTCCCGAGTGTTGGAAAGACATGTTCGGTACCACAAAGAAAAATCAGCACTGAGACAAAGGATCTTTCAGCAAAGCAATCTTTACTTTCTGTAGAAAGGGTGCTCCTGTTAGCTATCTCATTTGTTGCACAAGAGTACAACAAGGAAAGGCAGACATATTTATCTCTTACACATTGGGGGTCACCTTTGCTGCTGTGTCTGATCTCTGTTGGTTGGAGCTAGACTTCACAATCTAAACTAAAACCTGATTGGCTAACAATTTAAAACTTTTCCAAACAGGTAAAATCAATGGCGAACAGAAGGAAAAGAGAAAGTCTAAATAAGGAACGGACAGGAAGTAGCTTGTGAAAGGACTTAGAAAAATAATAACATAAATATCTTGGTTAAAATATAAGGACATAGAGCTGGGCGCGGTGGCTCACACCTGTAATCCCAGCACTTTGGGAGGCCGAGGCGGGTGGATCACAAGGTCAAGAGATCGAGACCATCCTGGTCAACATGGTGAAACCCCGTCTCTACTAAAAATACAAAAAATTAGCTGGGCATGGTGGCGCGTGCCTATAATCCCAGCTACTCAGGAGGCTGAGGCAGGAGAATTGCCTGAACCCAGGAGACGGAGGTTGCGGTGAGCTGAGATCGCGCCATTGCACTCCAGCCCGGGTAACAAGAGCGAAACTCTGTCTCAAAAATAAATAAATAAATAAATAAATAAAAATAAAAAATAAAAATAAAAAATATATATAAGGACATAGAATGTACTATGTGCCTGTGAGCTTGTCTAGCACAAATATCTTGGTTAAAGCACAAGACATAGAATGTACTTATTCTTTTATATCTTACAGCTACATTGGATAGGGCTTAACAAAGAGTCACTACTAAAAAGCAAGAAGGCTTTGAAGACAGTCTTTAAAAGAGACTATTATTTTTTAACATTTATTATTATTATTCTTAAGAAAGGAAACTTTGAAGAGGAACTTTTCTACTTTTCACATGGAGCTTCCTCCTCTGCAGCACCAATGACAGCCATCATACTTCTGTTGCCAGGGAAGTGGTGCACCAGAAGTCACATTTGCAAGGCCATGACACCCTCTGCCTGGTCGCCTAGAGGTACTGGGAGGCAGACTGGCTGCCCTGCCTTCTGCACCTTGAGACTGGGTGTGAGCTCAGCCGTGGGAGACCTGTCAGCTTCAATCCCTCAACATCTCCCTCCAGTGTTCAGCCACAGGCTCTGCCAGCTGAGCTCAAATCCTCAGCTTTGTCAGACACCTGGCTGTAGGGTGCAGCAGGAAGTGGAATCAAGAAAAGCCCCCAGCTGAAGGGAAAAGACACAATCACAAACCATGAGATGCTGTGAACATCTCCCGGCCTCACTGTGACCGTCTAAGATGCTGTTCTGCGCGGAAGGAGACATGCCCCTCCCCTCTCATAAGTGAATCTTCTCCACCTCCCAGTGCTGTGCAGCCAGCCATCTCTGCTTCCACAGGTTCTGTGCTGTCAGAAGGCTGAGCCTCTCTTAATGTGTGCGACATGAACCACTGCCTCCAGGTTAGGGACAGCCTCCCCAGGTCCAGCTGTGGACTTCCCACCCCTCCCCTCTGATCGGCTGTTCTGCCGTGCAGTGGTGGGAAGGGGTCCACATGGTGTAATCAGATAGAGGACAAGCATAGTCCTTTCCTCAAAGGCAGGGACAGCATCATCGTCAGCCCTCCTTGGAGGTAAAGGGAAATACTTGCAATCATTCTGGCTAGGCAGCAAGGTACACAAAAGCATTGAGTTTTCAGTATTGTGACCACCCGAATATGCGTATCCTGCCCAAATTGCACTCAGTTGTGAGGCAGCTCCAAGTGTTGGAAGGTTCTTTTATACTAAACCAAAATCTGCCTCCATTGAATTTCCACCTGATGGTAACAAAAGGTACACTTTCTGAAGCATGTCCCATGCTTCTGGCACTTTGCTGAGAGCTTTGTGGCTGTCATCCTGTCCTTGAGTGGCTCTGGAAGCTCAGTTGTCCAATTATCCCTTGGTTGAGGAAGCTGCGACTCAGATTGCCAACCCTGGCTGGATTTGAACACAGGTCTGTCGGATTCTAAAGCCCTGGGCCAGTGCGGCTCCCAGCCTACAGAGCCAGGTTCCATTCCCCTTTCCGGACCAGCCCTTCCCTGTTTGGAGGTGGCTGCCTTACCTTGCCCTGTCCCAGCCTTTTCTCCTAGAGCAAGCATCCTTGGGCTTCTCACTGCTGCACCCTGCCTTGGCCTCAGTCTCCCACCCTCCTGGGCTCCTTTCAAAGACAGCCAGAAATGAGCACAGCGTTCCGCCACTGGTACTGGCCCTCCAAGTCTGCATCCAATGTCCTTAGGATGCAGGCAGCCTGTGACTATCCTCACCCCCCTCTTTTTTTTTGGCATCCTAGCCCACGTGAGCTCAGAGGTGATCCCAACACCTAAGTGTTTTCAACTGTGGTTTGGGGTATTTCTTCTCCATTCACAACAGGATGGGAAGAAGACACGTATGTCAGTTAAATCTCATCTTACAGATTTGACTGATTCAGTCTGCTGAGTAGTTTGAACAATGCTGATGCTGTCATTTAGCACAAAGTATGCTGTTGAACTTAAACGGGAGTCATAGGCCCTGATAACAACGCTGACTGGCTGAGGTCAGGCTCTGCAGCCACCATCATCCAGGATGCATCATTTATTTATTTTGAGACAGGATCTCACGCTGTCGCTCAGGCTGGAGTGCAGTGGTGGCAATCTTGGCTCACTGCAGCCTTGACCTCCTGGGCTGAAGTGATCCTCCCACCTCAGCCTCCTGAATAGCTGGGAGGTGCACACCACCACACCAGGTGAATGTAGAGACAGGGATTTTGCCATGTTGCCCAGACTGGTCTACGAACTCTTCAGCTCAAGCAATCCGCCCACCTCGGCCTCCCAAAACGTTGGGCTTATGAGCATGACCTGACCTGGATCCATCATTTTAAACAAACCTCCTCGGCCAGGTGTGGTGGCTCATGCCTGTAATTCTGGCCCTTTGGGAGGCTGAGAGAGGGTTGCTTGAAGCCAGGAGTTCAAGACCAGACCACAGTCTCTACAGGGTGGGGTGGGGGGAACAACTAGCAAGGCTTGGTGGCTCTACCTATAGTCCCATAGTCACAGCTACGCGGGACTGAGTGGGGGAGGATCCTTTAAGCCAGGACGTCAAAGCTGCAAGTTAGCCGGGATTGGGCTACTGCCCTAGCCTGGGCAACACAGAGAGACCCCATCTCTTGAAAACAAAACAAAATAGGCCTCCTTGGGAAGCGTCATTCCGCGGTTCTGAATTCAGGCCTAATCCAAGCCCCTACTCTCACTTCTCCTTCCATGTTCCCTCCTGGCCCCTCTGCCCCTCCCTGCTCCTTCAGCCCCAGGCATCCTGTAGTGTGTGAGCCAGATAAAGGCAGACTCTGGCTCCTCTGGTAAACTTTGGCAGGTGGATCTCTCCGCCCCGTGTCATTGAGTAATCAATGTTCAGTGGGGGCTCCTGGCATCCAGCTGAAAGTTGTGGAGCTGAGACCTCCGCGGTGCCACAGAGAGAGAGGGTGGGTGTGGGGGCTGCACGAGACCTGGAAAACTAACCAGATACCCCAGTGGAGAACGCAGGAGGGAGCGTGGCGCTCCTCAAAGTCCCACATGGCAGAGCTGTTAGCGCTCATCTCCAGAAATCCACAGCACCTGCCCCCACGAAATCGGTGCGTGGAGACCGCGAGCAGGAGGTGCGGAGCTGCGACTCCTCGGCAGTACAGGGGTAAGAAAACCTGGCTTGGCTGTGGGTTGCGGGGTGAAAGAGACATTGCATCCGAGGTGTTGGTTCATAGCAATAACTGGGTCCAGCCCCTCATTGGAAATAATCTTACTGTAGCACAAAGTACTTTATGAATGCCTTTTTAAAATTAGATATTATCAGATAGTTGATTAATGTCTGCCTATGGACAATGCACCTGGGGGCGCTCAGCACCGAGACCCCCATACGTTTTCCTGCGTGCCCACAGACTGGCCGTTCAGAGGGCCGGGCGGAAGAGGCAACACGCAGGTTCCCGCGGAGAGGAAGAACCGTTATGGCAAAAGAATCCGGACGCAAGGTCAAGACCCTCTGATATTACACCGTGAGTCTCTGAGAAGCCACACCAGGCTTTAATGGACGAACGCGGTTCTTCTTCCAGGATTTAATGGGCTCGGGAGAGCGAGGCAGGTTACGCATTTGTAAGAAAACCCCAGCGGGCCCTGCTTCTGCTCCCCTGGGAGGCGTTCATAGACGAGAACCTGTATTTTCTGTGTGCCCCAACTTGCGCGGGAGGCGCCAACGAGCCCCGGGAACAGAGGGCCTCAGCGCCAACCGCGGGCTGCGGGCTCCCTCTGCTGTCCGAGTCCTCACTTGCGTCCAAGTGAAAGCGCGCGCGTCCGGGCTGACTGTGCGGGGAGAAATCCTGAAGGCAAGGAGACGGCTCAGAATCCGGGGCCGTCCCGGGATTTGATAGCCCCCGCTTCGATCTGAGCAGGACCTGCAGTCTTGTCAGTGTCTGAGCTCATGGGTAAGGTTAGGAGGAACTGCTCATTGGCCAAGGGGTGTCCCCCACCCCGGGAAGGAGGAGCACAATTTATTTCAAGGACTTTTCTGGGTACCCGGGGTGGGGAGTGAAGAAGGACTCTGGAGGCAAAAGGGACACTGAGAGGCCTGAGTAAATGACACTGGCTTTGCTTGAATCTGGAAGGCCAGGCGGAGGAAAAAGAACTTCTGTTGCCGGGCGCGGTGGCTCACGCCTGTAACCCCAGCACTTTGGGAGGCCGAGGAGGCGGAAGAATCACTCGAAGTCAGGAGTTCAAGACCATCCTGGCCAACATGGCGAAACTCCCTCTCTACTACAATACAAAAATTAGCCGGGCGTGATGGCAGGTGCCTGTAATCCCAGCTATTTGGGAGGCTGAGGCAGGTGAATCGCTTGAACCCAGGAGGTGGAGATTGCAGTGAGCCCAGATTGCACCACTGCACTCCAGCCTGGGCGGTCCGCATTGTTTTCTGCCCAGAATCCCCATTGCCCTCTCCTCCGGCTGATGGCAAAACTTCCGCCACCCAGCTGACCTCCATCCACCAACACCTGAGAGGCCCTCAGGTGACCTGAAGCGAGGCCGCCCTGGCCGCTCCTGCAGGGACAGTCCCCGATGCACGAAGGCAGGTTGCAGAAGCGTCAGTGCTGTCCGGTGGGGAAGGAAAGCTCCGGCGTCTGCGCTTCTCCATACACCGGGCTCCGCTCGCTTCCAGTGGTGGAGGAGAGAAGCGTGTCACCACTCAACCAAATTTACTTCCGTGGTGGATTCCGATTTTACTGAACATAATGAGGTGGGAAATGTCATATTTCTTTTCTTTCTTCCTGCTTCAAATCAAATCTAATCTGGCGAGGCTGAAATACAATTCTATTTATGACAGAGGCTCTCTCCTTCCCTCCCAGGGTCCTACCAAGGTCTCGGGCTGCGCGCAGAGGCGGCCTCTGGTCTTCTGGTTCCCACTGGCTGGTTTACCGACCCCTCCTCCTCACCTGCCTGGTCCTCGATGCCCTCCTGCTGAGCCAGGGCGTGGAGGTCACTGCGCAGGCTGGGCCCCGCCTCCCCTGCTGAGTTCAAGCAGATATTCCCCGAGGCCCTGCCACATCGCTGGGACTGCTCAGAACCTGGGAACACTGGTTCCCTTTCTGAGTATGGGAAGCTCTCACATTCCATTCTAGTCTTCCTGCCTCCTGGGCCCAGCCCTAGGCAGGCTTATTCCAGAGAAACGGGCCCTCACAGTGCCACCCTTAAACCTGGGTAAGAGGGGCACCGTGTCCCTCTTATGGGCCCCGCATACCCCCTGGGGGCACGATGTGTGAAAGAACGCCTAGGCCGGGTGCGGTGGCTTCCACCTGTAATCCCAGAACTTCAGGAGGCTGAGGCAGGCAGATCACTTGAAGTCAGGAGTTCGAGACCAGCCTGGCAAACATGGTGAAACCTCGTCTCTACTAAAAATACAAAAATTAGCCGGGCGTGGTGGTGGGCCCCTGTAATCCCAGCTACTGGGGAGACTGAGGCAGGAGAATCACTTGAACTTGGAAGGTGGAGGTTGCAGTGAGCTGAGACCACACCATTGCACTCCAGCCTGGGCAACAGAGCAAGACTCCGTCTCAAAAAAGAGAGAGAAAAGGATGCCTAGTGCCTCTGTCACTCAGATGTGGCCCCGAGAGCTGGCACAGGGTCACCTGTAACCCTAAACAACAGATGCTATCTTCAGGAACACTTTCAGATCACAGAGAAATTTTCTTTCTTTTTTGAGCGAAAGGGTCTTACTCTGTCACCCAGGCTGGAGTGCTGCAGCACAATCACGGCTCCCTGCAGCCTTGACTTCCCAGGCTCAATCAATCCTCCTGCCTCAGCCTCACGAGTAGCTGGGACTGCAGGCATGTGCCACCACACCGGGTTAATTTTTGTATTTTTAGTAGAAATGGGGTTTTGTCATATTGGCCTGAAATTGCCTTTCTTACCTTTCACTCTGTGTCTTCCAAACAAAAGGTGGCTGGACAGACTGGCCTGAAAATTTACAAGTTGTGCTGCTCAGAAACGTGGAAAGCATTTCAGAATTAGAAGTGCCTGGGGTGAAGGAAAGGCAGATTAATTCACTTGTCAAATACTTTCTTCCAGCATCAAAGCACAACAAACTGCTTCTCAATAGTGCTGAGTTCATTCTCTTGCTTCATTTTGTGTTCTAATTCATGGTTTTGGTTCTTTGATATTCACGACAGGTAGGCATGGTGGCTGAGGGGCGCTTTGTAATATTAAACAATATGAATTCCTCTTAAATATGTAAATGCTAGAGGTAACAGGTTTGAAGCACAATGTTGATTCTTTATATTGGGAATGCTATAGAAAATGACCACTAGAATTTAAATAGTGCTGTTTTTATAAAAATGTTTAAGATTTAATCTAAATTTGCCAGGTGCTGTGGCTACGCCTGTAACACCAGCACTTCGGGAGGCTGAGATGGGTGGATCACCTGAGGTCAGGAGTTTGAGACAAGCCTGACCAATATGGAGAAACCCTGTCTCTACTAAAAATACAAAATTAGCCAGGCGTAGTGGCAAATGCCTGTAATCCCAGCTACTTGGGAGGCTGAGGCAGCAGAATCGCTTGAACCTGAGATGTGGAGGTTGCAGTGAGTGGAGTTTGTGCCACTGCCCTCCAGCCTGGGCAACAAGAGCAAAACTCCATCTCAAAAAAAAAAAAAAAAAAAAAAAAGGGATTTAATCTAAATTCAAAATATTAAATAAAAATTTCAGCTTTTAAAAAAGCTTGATTTACTTTGTTATTTAAATTTTGTCTTTTGATTTATTTTTATTTAAACAATTTTTAAACATTAAAAAAATTTTAAATCATAGAGACAGGGGTCTCACCGTGTTGTCTAGGCTGGTCTTGAACTCCTGGGCTCAAGCAATCCACCTGGGCCTCCTAAAGTGCTGGAATTACAGGTATAAGCCACCTTGCCAGGCCTGTCATAGAAAATATGGCAGTGAAGCTCTGAAAA
>NW_022436999.1:1364012-1446449 GCF_009761245.1 Sapajus apella | reverse complement strand
TGCCATCATGCCTAGCTAATTTTTGTATTTTTAGTAGAGACGGGACTTCAGCATATTGGCCAGGATAGTCTTGATCTCCTGATCTGGTGATCTGCCCGCCTTGGCCTCCCAAACCGCTGGGATTACAGGCATGAGGCCTTGCGTCCAACCATGACTGCACACATTTTTAACAAGTGGAAACAGTAAAAGTGAGCAGGCTTGCATCTTAAAAAAGCACTCATGCCATTACTAAACTGAGAAAGGAAGACCTGATAAATAGCCATTGGTCAAAAGTTTCAACAAAGACAAGGAAAAGCGTGCAAAGGCCTGAAATAATATTATGTGTTCAGTACTTAGCTAAGTAAGTGATGTTTTTGATAGTAACCACAATACAATATTTACAGAAAACAGTGAATAATCTTAAAATTTACTAGAAATGATTTTGAAATTTGATGCCAAAATGGCTGAAACAGGTCATCTGGATTAGAATTGAAGAAATAGCCCCTTTCCAGGATGGAGAATTCAAAACGAGATAGTTATGAGCAATAAAGTGAGAAAAAAAATCATGCATATAATATATCCAAATCAGCTAGATCATTGTAGGGACAAAGACATACGAGTAACTAACATGCATTATGTGTACATCATTGAACTACCAGAAGAAAACAAGATGTTGAACATAATGAATGTATTTAATTGGTTTTACAAATGTTGTAAAAAATTATTTTGTTGTATGTGAAGAACTAAAAACATCTCAACTTTGGGCATTGATTTAAAGCAGAGGTGTTTATATAAAGGGCTAAATAGCAAGCATTTTGGTCTCTACATGCTGGACTGAGCCTTCAGCCTTTCTGGCTATTTCAGGCATAAAGAAGAGGTCCCAGGATAATACCAGGGTCAGTCTGTTCCAGACAGAAAACTTCAGGAAATGCCGAAAAGATCACAGGATCCTCAGCCCGGGATGCTGGCAGGGTTCCTGTTTACAGCGGTGCCATGCTAAGGGACTTCTGTCAACTTAGAGACTGAATCTCAATTTCTCAACATCCTGTTTACTGCCTGCCACTAAAAGAACAAATTAGACATGCCTGTGGCACATGACATTTTATAATCTCTTATTGGGGTTGCCTATTTTCTTTGTGAATATTTTAATGTTTTTATTATTTAATTGGATTTTCAGATCTTTTAAAAGATCCAGACTATCTGACCAACCAAGTCAACGTTTTACATTGCAAATTCAGTATAGAATAATTTTTGGTTCTTTAATTTTTTTTTTTAGGTTTCATTCTGTGGTCCGACCCCACCTTCATACTTCCGGAAGAAGCAACATGAAATGAAAAGAAAAAAGCCCTTACAACATCATAGGAGTTTCTCTACCAGCACATCATGCTGGCATCCTAAAGAAGCCAGACAGCAGAGTTCACGGGTAAAAGTTTAAAAGTTGGCATCATATTTTATTCTGTGTTCAAAACCATTTTTGTGATTTTCCCAATAACGCATGCAAAGTCTCCTTTGGAGTTATGGAATGGGTGGGGGGAGGGGGTGTTTTCTATTTTTCTTTTTCTAAATGTACCAATAGGCTGGCCTGGGCTGGGATTGGATAGAGAAGTTCAGAGAGAAAAGGCAGAAACCACCCATCTCTTGAAGTTTGCCTGCTGGTCTCCTAGCAACTGGTTTCTTGTTTGAGGCATATTTGAGCCATAGAGAGAAGACTCAGAATGCGGTAAAGGAGCAGAGAATTGCTCTCCCACTGGATAATGAAGTTGTTTTTAATTACTGTAGTATAAACACTGCATTTAAGCAGCAGTGAAAGAAAGCAGGAAGTTTGCAGAACCAGCTTTTCTGAGTTACTGTGTCTGCTGTTGTGACAAGAGAAGCAGGCGTGTGCTAGGGGCCACCATTGACTTCTGGCTTGCAGGAGCCTGAGTTTGTCATTCAGCCTTATTCATGCCCACAGGGGCCAGGCAGGTGAGATACTGGAGAGCAGAGCTGGGCCTCGAGGGAGATCCCTGCGTGAACTTGTAGGAGTTGCAGGAGCCCACAATGTGTTTGCATGGCTCTGAGAACAAGACAACAGGCATTTAGCACCTGCGTCCCTCACCTGCCTTCCCCAGGTCCCGCTGGAGAGGGCATGTCCCACCCAGAGTGGCATCTGCAACTGAATGCTGCCATGTGAAACAGTGAGCCTGGTTATTGGAGCACTTGATTTAAAAAAAAACAAAAACAGAAATATAGATTTTTTTCTGGGGGAGAGGTTAACTGGCATCTCCCATTAAAAAAATATATATCAGGCCTGGTGCAGTGGCTCATGCATGTAATTCCAACACTTTGGGAGGACGAGGCAGGTGGATTGCCTGAATTCAGGAGTTCAAGACCAGCCTGGGCAACATGACGACACCTTGTCTCTACCAAAAATACAAAAAATTAGCTGGGTGTGGTAGTGCACAACTGTAATCCCGGCTACTTGGGAGGCTGAGGTGGGAGGACTGCTTGAGCTGAGAGGCAGAGGTTGCAGTGAACCAAGATCATGCTACTACACTCCAAACCTTGGCGACAAAGTGAGACCTTATCTCAAAAATATATGTGTGTGTGTGTGTGTGTGTGTGTGTGTGTGTGTGTGTGTGTGTTTCACTCAAAGCTTTTCATTCACTTGAGACACACAGGCCAAAATTTGAACCACGAGTCTTTGCTTAAAATTTTTTTTTTTTTTGAGACACGGTCTTGCTGTATCATCCAGGCTAGAAAACGGTGCAGTCACAGCTTGCTTCAGCTTCAACCTCCCAGGCTCAAGCCTCCTGTGTAGCTGGGACCATATTTTTGCACCATTATGCCTGGCTAGTTAAAAAAAACAAAACAACCTTTTTTTGTAGAGATAGCGTCTCCTCGTGTTGCCTAGGCTGGTCTCCAACTCCTGGGCTCAAGTGATCCTTGACCTCCCAAAGTGTTGGGATTGCAGGTGTGAGCCACCATTCTGGCCAACTCTTTACTTAAATCTTTTTCTAAATAGTCTGGCTAAAACCAAAAAACTTTTCATATGCCAGTTCTAAAGCCATGAATCCCACCCCCTTCAGGCAGGCGGATGCACTTGGCATGTTCAAGGTGACAGAGGCTTTCCAGTCTCACAGTGCAGACAGTGAGCCCTGCCCCACTGGACCCAGGGGGATTCAGCTCTTGAATGCCTGTCCCCCGCTGGAGCACAGATTCTTAGTAGAGAACTGGGTGAGGGGAGTGGCAAAAACTGGATGATCAGGGCATGCTATCAATCTTTAAACAAGTGGAGAATCCAATGTGGGAAAGTAAAGTGAGGCACTAGAGAGTGTGTATACATTTTGGGTGTGGGCAGTGGTTTAGCCATGGGCATAGCCAAACCTCCTGTGAATCCAGATGCTTTTGGATAGGTCATGGAAGGCCAACTCTTCCATTGAGAAAAAGTTTAAAAAGCAGATACATTACAGAAGTCTTTTTTTTTTTTTTTTTTTTTTTGAGACAGAGTCTTACATCACCAAGCTGGAGTGCAGTGGCATGATCTTGGCTCACTGCAACCTTCACCTACTAGGTTCAAGCGATTCTCCTGCCTCAGCCTCCCCAGTAGCTGGGACTACAGGTGTGCACCACCATACCCAGCTAATTTTTCTATTTATAGTAGAGATGGGGTTTCACCATGTTGGCCAGGATGGTCTCGATCTCTTGCGCTTGTGATCCACCCGCCTTGGCCTCCCAAAGTGCTGGGATTACCAGCGTGAGCCACCGTGCCCGGCCAAAGGCCATCTTTTTAATAGCACCAGAGAGTTACAGAAGCTATACTATAAGGAACAATGGACTAAATTTTCAGAAAGGAAAGAACTGTCCAAAGATGAATGGTTAATTGCCTACCCATTATTGCCCTCTAGGGCATTTTCTGATTCTGGGCTGGGCTAAGGATCAGAGCTTGACTCCAGCACAGGTCACCTGCTTCGGTGGGTTTGGGGTGAACAGTTAAAGTCAGCAAAAGTCTGAGTGGTCCTGTAGAGTTGGGCTGCTCAAAGCAGGGATTTTTGGAGCCTCATATAGATGGCTAGGTTCCCCCATGCACCATTTTCTGAATTCTGAGGCTGTCTGGGGAATTAAAGAGTCAGGTAGCATGTTTTTTTTGAGACAAAGTCTTGCTCTGTCTCCTAGGTGTGATCTTGGCCCACTGCAACCTCTGCCTTCTGGGTTCAAGTGATTCTCCTGACTCAGCCTCTCAAATAGTGGGGATTACAGGTGCATGCCACCGTGCCTGTCTAATTTTTGTTTCTGTTTTTCTTTCTTTCTTTTTTTTTTTTTTTTTTTTTTTGAGACTGAGTCTTACTCTTGTTGCCCGGGCTGGAGTGCAATGGCACAATCTCGGTTCACCATAACCTTCACCTCCCAGATTCAAGCGATTCTCCTGCCTCAGCCTAAGTACCTGGGATTACAGGCATGTGCCGTAACACCTGGCTAATTTTTTTTTTGTATTTTTAGTAGAAACAGGGTTTCTCCATGTTGGTCAGGCTGGTCTCGAACTCCCGACCTCAGCTGATCTGCCTGCCTTGGCCTCCCAAAGTGCGGGGATTACAGGCATAAGCCACAGCGCCCCACCATAAAGAGTCATGTAGCAAGTTTTATTTTTTATTTTTATTTATTTATTTATTTGAGACAGAGTCTCACTCTGTTGCCCAGGCTGAAGTGCAATGGTGCGATCTCAGCTCACCACAAACTCTGCCTCCTGGGTTCAAGCAATTCTCCTGTCTCAGCCTCCCGAATAGCTGGGATTACAGGCAACCACCACCATGCCTGGCTAATTTTTTGTATTTTTGGTAGAGATGGGGTTTCACCTTGTTGGCCAGGCTGGTCTCTAACTCCTGACCTCAAGCGATCTGCCCACCTTGGCCTCCCAAAGTGCTGGGATTACAGGTATGAGCCACTGCACCTGGCCTTAAACTACTGCACCTGGCCTGCAAGTTTTTAAATGTAGAGTTAAATATCCTAGGATCTGGAGGTGTTTAAGAAATGAAAATGACCAGGTGGAGTTAAACTGAAACAAAAAGGCAACAGACGAGAACTATAGGATGTTTGGTATGCTGACACAGAGATTCTACCAGCCCTTTTACCTGAGAGAGAAATAACTCTGGGAGCTGGTACAGCCTAAGAATCCAGGCTTGCCCCTAAGCCTGCCACTGGAAGACAGAGAGATTATAATATTTAGGAGAGACTAGGGTGATACAGTAGAGGACTAGACAGACCTCAAACAAATAGTCATGCTCCCACTCAAGAAACGTGCCAACATTCGAATCTGTGGGAGGCTAAAAACCTAAGCTTTAAAACCCCTGAAAGGCAGAACAGATCTTTTTTTTTTTTATTTTTTAGACAGTCTTGCTCTGTCACCCAGGCTGGTGTGCAATGGTGTGATCTTGACTCACTGCAACTTCCACCTCCCAGGTTCAGGGGATTCTCCTGACTCAGCCTCTTGAATAGCTAGGATTACAGGTGTGCACTACCACCACGCCCAGCTAATTTTTGTATTCTCAGTAGAGATGGGGTTTCACCATGTTGGTCAGGCTGGTCTTGAACTCCTGACCTTGTGACCCACCTACCTCAGCCTCCCAAAGTGCTGGGATTATAGGCATGAGCCACCACGCCTGACCTCTTGGAGTCTTTTATGGCTAAGGACACAAGTACTTGCCAGGTTCTCAGTTGATAACCTAGGAAGATCACATCCTAGGAACAGGGGTAAATGAGGGAGGTTGAATCTTACCAAAACTCTTTACCAAATTGTATCAAAGCCCCAGTTCAGCGTTGTCTCTCATCAGATGTGCCTAATGAAGGCAAGGAGGAAGATAGTACCATCTGGAGCCTACATAGGTCTTTTATACAAAATGGCTGGCATATAATAAGAAATTTCTAAACATGAAAAGAGCCAGGTCATGTCTAAATAACTAAGTAAAAAAACTAGACAATAGAAATTGACCCACAGATGGTACAGATATTGGAGTGAACAGATAAGAGCTTCTAAATAACTACGATTAATATATTCAAGAAAATAGAAAAAAGATGGACAAAATAGATGACAGAATAGATAATCAGATATTTGGAATAGAGTCTATAAAAATAAGAATCAAATGGATATTCTTTTTCCAATTCATTTTTTTTTTCCTTTGGATAGTCTCTTGAGCCAGAGTAGGCTCAGAGACTTCCTAAATGGACCGTCTAGAAAAGTATAATATCTAAAAGGCTCAGACACTCCCCAAATGGACCTTCTAAAAGTATAATATCTAAAAATAAGCATTCAGTAAGTTTGTTTAATGACAGATTGTGCATGTAGTTTACTAAGTAAATAGAAGACAGGTTATTAGAAAATATTCAAAACAAATGTAGAGGAAAAAATGGAAAAGTAAACAGGAACAGTGTAAGAGACACATAAGATAACTGGAGTCTCAGAGACAGCAGGAAGGGGGAATGGATAGAAGCAATATTTAAGGGGATTATAACTGAAAGACATGAACCCACAGATTCAAAAGGCTCAGTGATCCCCAAATAGGAAAACTACAAATTCATGGAGTGGAGCCCATCAATGCTGTTTTTAGATCTATACTTGGAGGAATAGAAATATATTTATTTAGGGGTATCAACCACCTTTAGTTAAAAATTATTGATAAATGTCAAGAGACTCCATTCTCACCATTTTCCCAAGGCACTTTGCAAAATGAAACCTTCCTATTCTGCCTTGCCTTTCCCTTTATATG
Source organism: Sapajus apella (assembly GCF_009761245.1). Classification (NCBI taxonomy): domain Eukaryota; kingdom Metazoa; phylum Chordata; class Mammalia; order Primates; family Cebidae; genus Sapajus; species Sapajus apella. Next base: position 1,439,730 of record NW_022436999.1, on the reverse strand, counting down.
GAATGATTCCTCTCTTTTAGCTGTTGAATCTCCTTTTATCCTTCAAGACCTTTTGGCATGGGATGCTTTATCAATGCTTCTTCTGTTTGGGTAGAGAGAAGGCCACTCCTGCTATATTCACCAATTGAGAACAGTATTGCAGAAACACTTCTGATCTCTCTCTCTTCCTCTTGGCTGCATCCCCTTATGGAAGGAGGCATGATTTCTTTCACTGAAGAGCTGGAAAAATCTGACACCCCCCGCCAATATTCATGCATCTCTGTTAGGTGGGGCCAACGTGCTCACATGTCTCCCATACATGGTCTCCCCGTCTCTCCTGTTCTTGGGCTCTATCCGTACAAGGTCGTTAACACTCCCCCCTGCCACTGGCTGGGTAACAGTCTGCTCTGCACAGCTGGTTTCTTCATGGCCTTCATATGTGTGTAGTTCCTTAGGTCTAGATGATGAGAGAAATGTGAGAAAGACTTCTTTTTTGCCCCTTGGCCCAAGCTTTATCTTTAAATCCAGGTTCATATGCGTGTACTGTTTTAATCTTCATTCTATTTCTTTCTTGTTTTTTTCCAAGGCAGTAAGAGTGAGGTTTATGATCACCCGTAAAACTCCAATAACCAAGATGGGCAAATCACTTGAGGTCAGGAGTTCGAGACCAGCCTGGCCAACGTGGTGAAACCCCTCTCTACTAAAAATACAAAAAATTGCCAGGCATGGTGGCACACACCTGTAGCCCTAGCTACTTGGGAGGCTGAGGCAGGAAAATCACTTGAACCTGGGAGGCAGAGATTGCAGTGAGCTGAGATCTCACCACTGCACTCCAGCCTGGGCGACAGAGTGAGACTCTGTCTCAAAACGAACAAACAAACAACAACAACAAAACCCAATAAGACACATCTCAAAAGTCGTATCTTCTAAGAATAACGTGCTTCTCTCTTAGTGGCTCTGAAGCACTTTATGATAGCACCATATTGTGGGGTAAGTATTTCATAATCTAGACATCTCACCCACTAGGCTCAGGCTTTTTGAGAACAGGTTCTGTATCTTATTTTTGCTTCCTCACATCACCTAACATAGCACCCAGCACATCCTAGGTATTAAATATTTGTTTAAGTGAGGAATTCTGGAATCGTACTGAATATCTCTATGTGGGAATCACTGATGTTTACAAATAATTTTGTGCTCTGTTGCTACTTTCAGTATCAGGTTCACCTTTGTTAATTCAGAGTAACCAGGAGCGGGCTGTTTAAAAAGTTTAACTGTTACATAGCACAATTGTCTTCTCTAACTGCCGATATTTTAAAATATTTTCATGTTTTTGAACAAAAAAATTTCAAACATATAAAAGTATATAATTTTATAATGTGTATATCTCTGCTCTTTGAAATAGAATATCTTGAGCATAATGCAATCTTTCAAAGGATCATGACTCAAGACTGGAATTCGGTTTCTATAGAACAGAAAACCCCAAAAGCCTATTGAGATATAAGTTGCTTTGCGCCTGCGTTAAGTGATTGCTGTGATTTTCAAATTCAGGGTTTTCTCTCTTCTCCCTTTCTGTTATCTGATACTCATCATATCTGCCAGCGGCTTACCTCCAACAACAAGTTAGCTACTTCTAGTTTTGCATTGGCTAGGAAATCAGGTAGCTAGGACTGGCAAAACTATGTGTTAAAAAAGAGTAAAAAAGATTCTGAGTGAGAAACTCAGAATGGCTGAGCTTTGGAGTGTGGATCTCCCAGGAGCCACACTGATTGTCTACTCTGAGGGGTGAGATCTGTGTCACCCCCACACTAAGATCCCTACAAGTACTGGGGGCTGGGGGAGGTACACAAGAGAAAGGGAAAATCCTGGCTCTGAAGGAGGTGCAATTTTGTAAAGAGGTAACAAGCATGGGGGAGGGGGAGGAGAGAGGGTGAAAAGACGGCTGTTAAAACCACTTATGGGAGACAAATCTGATTTGTTGTGCCGTATTTATAGATGAGCTCACACTTTGAAGCAACTCTGATTAAATTTACTTTAAACATCTTAAATCCAGTATGACAGTGTAGCTTAGCACCCTGAGCTGAGCAGCCAGCCTCTCTAGATTGAGGCTTGCATGTTGTAAGGCTGGCTTTAGAATGAAACTAGAGTCCTCCAGGGAATCTAACACAAAAGGAATTTGGTTTATTTTTTAAAGCAACACAATTGTTAACAGCGCTTACTAGGGAAGTGAATTATTACCTTTGAAATCACTTTGGCAAGTATTACATATATACAGATGTTGACTCCACTCCCAGCTGGGATCTGTATAGGCAGTTCCTGTCAACAGTGTTATAGACAAAGCAGGAAAGGTAAGGGAATAATGTATGAATCTATTTCTCCCTTGTATTTACATTGTAAAAGGTTTTTTTTTTTTTTTTGAGACAGAGTTTTGCTCTTGTTACCCAGGCTGGAGTGCAATGGTGCGCTCTCGGCTCACCGCAACCTCCGCCTCCTGGGTTCAGGCAATTCTCCTGCCTCAGCCTCCTGAGTCGCTGGGATTACAGGCACGTGCCACCAGGCCCAGCTGATTTTTTGTATTTTTAGTAGAGACGGGGTTTCACCATGTTGACAAGGATGGTCTCGATCTCTTGACTTCGTGATTCACCCGCCTCGGCCTCCCGAAGTGCTAGGATTACAGGCGTGAGCCACCACGCCTGGCCAAAAGGTTTTGTTTTATATAAAATTGATGTAGTTTTCTTTAACCTCTTCTTCGCAATTTATCATCAAGTATAGCTAGGTGTGGTTTTACTTAATTGAGATAAATTATTCTGTTTGTCCTATGAAGGATCACTTGCAAGTCTCTTTTAGTTAATATAAAGAAAGTTGGCCTCATTAGTCTAGAATTGAGAATAACAAGATTCTAGAGTGTTCTGGGGGGCCTAGAAAAAGCTGCCTTTTTCCATGGTATGAAATGAATTGATATAGTAGTCTCTGATTTCCTCCCTCCCCTCCCTCTCTCCCTGCCCCCCACTCCCTGCCCTCCTCCCTTTCTCCTTCCCTTCCTCCCTTCCTTTATTGTGATATAATTCACATATTATATAATTCACCCATTTAAACTATGTGATTCAATGGATTGTAGTATACTCACAGATATGTGCAGCCATCATTACCAGAGTAAGCTTTAAAATATTTTCATCATTTCAAAACAAACGAAGAAACCCAAATCCCAAATCCTTTCCCTATTATTTCCTTATTCCCCATCCCCTACCCCTAAGCAATCACTAATCTATTTCCTCTGTAGATTTGCCTATTCTGGATATTTCACATGAATGAAATTTTATAATATGTAATCATGGGCAACTTAATGGATGGTTCTGGCTGAGGGTCTCTCATGAAGTTGCAGTCAAGATGTTTCCTAGGGGTACAGTTATCTGAAGACTTACCTGATGCTGGAGGGTTTACTTCCAAGATGGCTTACTCACGTGATTTTTGGCAAGAGACCTCAGTTCCTTACTATGTGGATCTCTCTATAAGGCTGCTTGAGTGTCCTCACAATATGGCAGGACATATTATCCTGCTATAACTCTGCCCAAAGCAAGTGAATAAGAGGAAATGAATACATTTTATGACATAGTTCAGAAGTCACATATCATCACTTTCACCACCATATTCTGTTTGTTAGAGGTGAGTCACTACACCCATACTCAAGGGGAGACGAATAGACTCTATTCCTTGAAGGGAGGAGGGCCAAAGAATATGTGGACCTTTTTAAAAACCACTACAGCAATATTGCTGGATTAAAGATCAATTTTAAAATGCCACTTCTTTATATCAGCAGTGATTAACTAGAAAATAATAACACATAATAACAGTAACACACTATTCAGCATAGCATCAAAAATGAAAATGAATCTAAGAATTAACCAAGAATACCAAGTCCTCCACAAAAGATATAAAAAAGATCTGATAAATGGAGAGAGAGTCCACGTTCGAAGATGGGACAACGTAATATGAACATGTCATCATCTCCCCACTTCCATTATCAAAATGTGTCAAGTCTGACAATGAAGATCCAATTTGAACTTCTCGAGGATTTTGTGTTAAGCTTTATGCTAAAATTTATATGAAAAAACTCAAGGTGTAAAAATAGCTAAGAAAATTTTAATAAATCAGTATAAAGAGGGGCACTTGTCCTATCAAAGTATATCACAGAGCTATAATCAAAACAAAACAAAAAACAGTATGATAATGGTACAAGAACAGTCAAATGGACTGATGGAACAGAAGAGAAAGTGCAAAAAGAAAGACCCAAATATATATTTGAGAAATTACTATAAGGTAGCTGGGATTAGTTTGCCTGACAAATGGTGCAGGGAGAAATGACCCCTATGTGGTGAAAAATACAACTAGATGCTTACCTAGCATTATGTAAATATATGGATTCAAAATAGATAAAAGAGCTAAATAGGCTGGGTGTGGTGGCTCATGCCTGTAATCCCAGCACTTTGGGAGGCCAAGGTGGGCAGATCACAGGTCAGCAGTTTGAGACCAGCCTGGCCAACATGGTGAAACCCTGTCTACCGAAAATACAAAAATTAGCTGGGTATGGCGGCGGGCACCTGTAATCCCAGCTATTTGGGAGGTTAAGGCACGACAATTGCTTGAATGCAGGAGGTGGAGGTTGCAGTGAGTCGACATTGTGTCATTGCACTCCAGCCTGGGCAACAAAAGCAAACCTCCATCTCCAAAAAAAAAAAAAATGTAGGTCGGGTGCAGTGGTTCACACCTGTAATCCCAACACTTTGAGAGGCCGAGGCGGGCAGACCACCTTAGATCAAGAGTTTGAGACTGGCCTAAACAACATGGTGAAACCCTGTCTCTACTAAAAATACAAAATTAGCTGGGCATGGTGGTGCATGCCTGTAATCCCAGCTACTTGGGAGACTGAGGCAGGAGAATAGCTTAAACTCGGGAGGTGGAGGTTGCAGCGAGCCAAGATCGTGCCATTGCACTCCATCCTGGGCGACAAAAGCGAAACTCTATCTCAAAAAAAAGAAAAAATACTAAGTATAAAATATAAATAAATATTAAAAACAAACAAGAGCCGGGCGCAGTGGCTCAAGCCTGTAATCCCAGCACTTTGGGAGGCCGAGGCAGGTGGATCACGAGGTCAAGAGATGGAGACCATCCTGGTCAACACGGTGAAACCCCGTCTCTACTGAAAATACAAAACATTACCTGGGCCTGGTGGCGCGTGCCTGTAATCCCAGCTACTCAGGAGGCTGAGGCAGGAGAATTGCCTGAACCCAGGACGTGGAGGTTGCGGTGACCCGAGATCGTGCCATTGCACTGCAGCCTGGGTAACAAGAGTGAAACTCCGTCTCAAAAAAAAAAAACAAAAAAAAACAAGAAGAACTAAATATAAAATATAAAAGAACTATATATTAAAAATGTTAATATGGAAGAACTGACTATAAAAGGTTAAACCGTGCAGTTAATAGGGAAAATATACAATATTATTTTGAACAAAGAGCAGAAACCTAAAAACAAAAATTTTGTTTAAATCATAATTATTTTTATAACAAAATAAAGCATGAGCATCTTTTGATAGAATGAAAGAAGGTTTTTGCAATGTTTAAAACTGAAAAGGAGCTTGATACCTAGAACAATGGTCCTCAACCTTCAATAGGCATTTGAGGATTTTGTTGTACTCCAGATCTGATTCAGCGGTTCTGGAAGGACGCCATGGATTCTACATTTCTAACAAGCTCCCAGCTGAGTAGCAAGGATTTAGAACATATAACAAACTTCCAAAATCATTAAGAAAATGACAACAACTCCAGTAGAAAAATGGACAAAGGTCATGAGCTCATGAGTTACAGACAGGAAAATTCAAAAGGCCGCCCAACATATGAAAGGATGCCCAAGCCCTGATGATCAGATACAGAAAAATTAAAACACAACAAGATAATATTTTACATATATTAGACTGTCAAAGATTAGAAAGCTTGATAATTACAATTATTTGCATAGATTTTGGGAATACAGAAAACATTCATGAACTGCTTGTGGGTGAGCAGACTGGAATAGCCATTTAGCAGAGCAGTCTAGCACTCTTTGGCAAAATTAAATATATTCACACCATATGTACAGCCATTCTAGACCTGGTTATATTTTCAAAAAAATTTCTTACCTTAATTCATAGGGGGCATAATTATTTAGAATGATGTTTACTAGAGTACAATTTATGGCACAAGGATTTTGAGGTTCTCTGGAGGTCCAAAACTGAAAAAATGGATAGATGTCTACCTTAGAATATGCCCCATGCTTTTGAATCGAAAGGCTTAGTGTTGTTAAGATAACAATATTCATCTAATTGAACTTCAAATTCAATACAATCTCTGTCAAAATCCTAAAGCTGATCCTAAAATTCATATGGTAATGCAAAGGGCCTAAAATAGCCAGTTGTGTTGGACATGTGGGTTTTGGCATGGTGGAGTGAGGAGCTTGGTAAATCCAACAGCTAGTATCTTACTCAGTGATGAAACACTGAATGCTTTTTTCCTGAAATGAGGAAGAAAACAAGGATCTTTTCACTTCTGTTCAACACTGTCCTGAAAGTTGTATCCAGGGCAATTAGGCATGCAAAAGATATAAATGGCATCCATACTGGAAATGAAGAAGTAAACCATCTCTATTTGCAGATGACATGATCTTATATATAGAAAATCCTTAATCCACTTAAAAATTACTAGAATTAATAAACCAGTTCTGCAAGGTTGCAGGATATAAGGTTAACATTTAAAAAATTATATTTTTATGCACTTGCATTTACCATTCCCCAAATAAAATTAAAGAATACAATACCATTTACAATAGCATCCAAAAGAATGAAATACTTCATTCTTTTGTGAAAAAAAAATTTTATATAACTCTATCAAGACAGTTGAAGGTGAGCAAAAAAAAAAAATTAACAAAAGGAATAGAAAGCTTATATTCTATCAACCACAAACCATTGTGGAAAGAAATTAAAAGAAGACCCAAATAAATGGAAAGACATTTCATCTTCATGGATCAGCAGATTTAATTTTAATTTGTTAAAATTCCCATACTTCTCAAATTGATGGATCAGCAGATTTAATTTTAATTTATTAAAATTCCCATACTTCTCAAGTTGATCTACAGATTCAATGCAATCCCTATTAAAATCCAGCTACTTTGCAGAGATCGACAAGTTGATTCTAAGATTTGTATAAAAAATCAAGAGACCCAATATATCCAAGCAATCTTGGAAAAGAAGAATGACGTTGGAAAGTTCCTGATTTTAAAACTTACTACAAAGCTATAGTAATCAAGGCAATGAAGTACTGATAAAGATAGACATAGAAAGCAGCAGAATATAATTAAGAGATACACTGTCAAATTTACAATCGTTTCTTGACAACGGTACAAAGAAAAGTCAGTAGCCTTTTCAATAAAGACCAAACTGGATATTCACATGTAAAATAATAAATTGGGACCCCTGCCTCATACCATATACAAAACTCCAAATGGAATAAAGACCTAAATGGAAAACTAAAACTAAAACTCTTAGAAGAAAACAGGCATAAATCTTTGTGTCCTTGGATTAGGCGATCATTTTTCAGATATGACAACTACAAAATAAGTAACAAAAGAAAGAAGTATATTGAACCTCATCAAAATCCGACATTTTTTTTTTTTTTTTTTTTTTTTTTTTTGCTACAGCATCTCCCTCCCTCGTCCAGGAAGGAGCACAGTGGTGTGATCTTGGCTCACTGCAACCTCTGCCTTCCAGATTCAAGTGATTCTCCTGCATTGGCCTCCTGAGTAGATGGGATTACAAGTGTGTGCCACTGCGCCTGGCTAATTTTTGCATTTTTAGTACAGGTGGAGTTTCACTCTGTTGGCCAGGCTGGTCTCGAACTCCTGACCTCAAGTGATCTTCCCGCCTCAGCCTCCCAAAGTGCTGGGATTGCAAGGATGAGCCACTGCACCTAGCCTTCCCTATTCTTATTAATAGTTAAGTCCTTTATTCTTCAGTATAAGAATTAAACATTATTCTTGGGCAGGCCCCATGCAGTTTTATATATAGCGATAACTTCATAGAGAGTCTGGCTTCTCATCTTAACTTCTTGCCCTGACTTTAGGAAGCTTAGCCAGCTACACTTCTCTCTTGCTGACCCCAGCTCTGGAAGAAAACAAGTTATTTTTAGCTTTCTTCCCTTTCTGAATGTAGTTTGGAAGTTGCCCCTTTTCTGAAACCTCCTCCTGCCTGGAACTGGTTTCTCTCTCAGCTGCTTCTCTCTAAGCCTAGATTCTCTTAAGTTCTCTTTCCCTTGTGCGCTTTGTCTGAGGCCAGATCCACCTTTGGATTAATTCCAAGTACCTTCTGCCTAATAATTAACCCTTACCATCTCTGACAGACAAGGGGAAGAAACTCATATTGGTTCAACCCTGTCCCCAGATGTCTGCTTAGGGTCACATCTCCTGCCCCAGCTCAGAAGGGCCACCTTGTGCTTTCCAACACAGTTTAATAGTCCACAAATACATTTCTTTTTTTTTTTTTTTTGAGACGGAGTTTCGCTCTTGTTACTCAGGCTGGAGTGCAATGGCGCGATCTCGGCTCACCGCAACCTCCGCCTCCTGGGTTCAGGCAATTCTCCTGCCTCAGCCTCCTGAGTAGCTGGGATTACAGGCACGTGCCACCATGCCCAGCTAATTTTTTGTATTTTTAGTAGAGACGGGGTTTCACCATGTTGACCAGGATGGTCTCGATCTCTTGACCTCGTGATCCACCCGCCTCGGCCTCCCAAAGTGCTGGGATTACAGGCTTGAGCCACCGCGCCCGGCCCCCCATTTCTTTTCTTTTCTTTTTTTTTTTTTTTTTTTTTTGAGAAGTTTCACTCTCATTGTCCAGCCTGGAATGCAATGGTGCGGTCTTGGCTCACCACCACCTCTGCTTCCTGGGTTCAAGTGATTCTCCTGCCTCAGACTCATGAGTAGCTGGGATTACAGGCAACCGCCACCATGCCTGACTAATTATGTATTTTCAGCAGAGACGGGGTTTCGCCATGTTGGTCAGGCTGGTCTCGAACTCCCGACCTCAGGTGATCAATCTACCGTGGCTTCCCAAAGTGCTGAAATTACAGGCATGAACCATTGTGCTCAGCCTCCAAAAATACATTTTTTACCCATTAATAATTTGCAGACTCTCTCTCACCCCTTTTACTGTTTATATGGGTTTGTTCCTACCTATAACTAGAGATTTCTAACGCCCCTAGAACCAGAGTTACTCATCACAGCAGGCTGAAAACCCAGATCTGTTCTTGGAGCCACTGTGCCCAGCCGCTGACTTTGCTTTTACCTTTGAGGGATGATTTGCCTAGGTGACAGGGAGTAGGTTAATATCAATCATTTAGATGCAAAAAACCAAACAAACCAACACAAAACCACTGCTAACCAGAGGCACTGGAGAACTCTAATGAAAAATCTCTTTAAAGAGAATTATGAAAGGCAGTGATTATCTTGCTAAGTAATCCCTATTTAAATTATCTTCCACAGTAGAAAAATTTTTGTCTAGGCCAACATCCTTTACATTTCATTTGGATGAAAAGACGTCAGAACATATAAGATAAAGGAGTAAAAATGGTTCCTCCAATTCATTCCTTAGACACTGAGAATAATAGTTTCCAATACAAGTAATACTATGCTTTGTCTTGAGCCTATCGGAGTTAGACATTTGGTTATATGATTATCAGACTTTATTTGCATTCTTCTTTGTGTGTTCAAATCTTAATTTTATAGATTATTTATATTACATTTAGATATTTATATCATATTATTTTTAATACAAATGTAAAGAAGCACAGTGTAGTTGAGCCATGAAGTATTCTTTATGGACCAGCAACAGGGGATCCTGTGCTCCAGGATCTTATCTTTAAGCTATGTCCTAAAGACAAATGGAGGGGGCGGAGCAGGCTAAGCCCTGTTAAAACATGAGCCCTCAGCCGGGCGTGGTAGCTCATGCCTGTAATGCCAGCATTTTGGGAGGCTGAGGCAGGTGGATCACTTGAGATCAGGAGTTCGAGACCAACCTGGCCAACATGGTAAACCTGTCTCTACTAAAAATACAAAAAAATTAGCTGGTCATGGTGGTACATGCCTATAATTCTAGCTACTTAGGAGGCTGAGGGAGGAAAATCACTTGAATCTGGGAGGTAGAGGTTACAGTGAGCCAAGATCGTGCCACTGCACTCCAGTCTGGGCAACAGAGTAAGGCTCCATCTCAAAAAGAAAAGTAAAAAAAAACAAAAACATGAGCTCTCTTTCTACCTAAGGAAAACTTGGGGGCCAAGTAGTAGCCTAGAGCCAAATCAAACATCTTTGCATTTCCTCTTGTTCATGTCCTAAGCCTCCCAATTATTTCTCATCTTGGGCAGGAAAGGGAAATCGGGTGTTCCTCTCAGGAGGAAGCTGGAGTGTGATCTTCAGCCCATTAGCTGTGAGAGAGGGGTTTCTGCGGTGATTAGAAGAAGATGGGGAGGGGCAAGGCAGCCAGGCCAACAGCCCATCTCAGCCTGGAGGCCATCTCAGGCCTATGGCTCAGGGAGCAGATGACCCAAGAGAAGAGGTAGAGCATCAGGCTCCTGAAAGATCTAGATGTGGCCTGGGAACAGCAGCATCTCCTGCAGAGGAGAAAAGACAGCACACGTGGGGCCAGCTTTGAACCCAGCAGCCAGGACCCCAGAGAGCACAATAAAGAAGCACTTTATTGGGTGCCTCAGACATGGATGCAGGAAGTGAGGAGGCAGAGCAGATGCAGCTCCCCCGAGGAGGGGCCACAGCTTTGTGAGCCTGACGGCAGCAGGGACAAACGTCCTAGTCGCAATAAAGTGCAGGTGAAGAGGCCCTTGACAAAAGGGCAGTGGAGCTGTATTTTTGGATTTCCAGAAGCTCTTTGACATGCAAGGGCAGTGGGGGTGTGATTTTGATGTTGACTCATGTGTTGTTCATTCCCAGGACCCCTCTTTGTCCTGTCTTTTCTAAGAACATCAGCATCAGTCAGATATTTGTTCTCAGGGGAGAGGTTTTGGAATACAGTACAAAGGGCCAAATAAAAACCCACCTGTTTCTAGGCTTTTAAATTTCCAAACGGACTTTTACATTTCCAACTGGGAGGAAAATGCAAACAGCAAAGCCAGTGTCTGAGCCACACCCAGCAGGCCTGGAAGGAACCTGGTGCTGTAACTGCCATGGCTGTCACCCTAAGCTTGTTCAGGATTCTGCGGGCAGAGGAGAGCTGGGGGAAAATGACAGCCCAGGTGCTGGCATGTGGCCCTGTGTTCTCTCCCAAAGCCCACCTCTCTGGGGGCTGAATCTGGGGGACAGTTCCTCTTTAAGTTCAGGGATCCAGCAGGAGAGGAGACATGTACTTCTGGTCCATCTGGTGCTCTGAGCCTCACGGATGTGATGAGAAGGGAAGCAAAGGTGAGAAGGTGGCAAGGCAGGGAGGGCTCAGTGCTGGGCAGCTGGACAGCCCTGAGTCCTCTTTGGCCCACAAAGGCCAAGGCAGGCAGCCAAACATGCACAATGCACCTGAGAAGGTGCAGATGAAAGAGGAGAAAGGAAGAGACCAGACGGGCAGGCAGTTAGGGTGGGTCCTTGGCTAAGTTCTTTCAAACAAAAGAACAGCCTGCAGGCACAGGTAAGGGAACTTGCATGAAGTGTGTGTGTTGGGGGGGAGCTTGTCTAAGACATGCACACAGCCACACAGATAAGAAAAGCTACACAGGTGACTTGCCCAGACAAGCCCCCAGTGGAAAATTTCATCCCCTGACATGTGCGCAGTAAGGGGAACAAAGCAATATGGAGTAACTCAAGCTAAGGGCCTGCATGCACAGTAGGGAGGTGGGGTGGAGCTACCAGAAATGTGCACTATACGCAAATAAGATGTCCAGCCCTCATCAGTTTCTTATAAAGCCTTTGCATTCAAATGGAAAAACAGCAACCTTTTCAGGGTCTCCTCTCCACAGTGGAGAACTTTCTTCTTTTGCTTTTTAAACTTCGCTCCAACCTTACCCTTGGTGTTCCTGCCTCTTAGTTTTCTTGGTTGTGAGACAAAGAACTCTGGGTAATACCTCAGGCAGTGAGAGACTGCTACATTGTGGTGCTGAGTCTGAGCAGCAGACTGAGTGATAGATGACAGAAGTACACAGACACAGATGTTTTGCCTTTGTGAGCATGGCCAGTGGACCCCCTGGCTCACAGATCTTGAAGAGGGAGTCCAGCTGTGAAGCCCCCATATGCCAGAGGGGCTCGTATTTATTTTAGAACAGATTTAATGACAAAGGTATCAAGCAAACACCATTAGTGGGTTATTAACATTGCCAACCCCTCCAGTAGAGAGCATTTATGTGCACGGATGATCAAAGGTTCGTTTTGGGGTGGGAAGGGGGGAAATAGGCAAACAAGCTATTTAGATAAACTCCTCTACATTCCCTTGTTATCGGCTCCTCACCTAATTGCCTCTGGGTAAGGACAGCCACCTTCGGCTCATTCCTTCCTGAAGCTTTGCAAAACCTCTGGGCCTTCCAAGAAGGTTTGCATCTCTTTTTTTTTTTATTGCATTTTAGGTTTTGGGGTACATGTGAAGAACATGTAAGATTCTTGCATAGGTACACACATGGCAGTGTGGTTTGCTGCCTTCCTCCCCATCACCTATATCTGGCATTTCTCCCCATGTTATCCCTCCCCAACTCGCCACCCACCCCCTGCTGTCCCTCCACTATTTCCCCCCTGTTTGCATGTTTCTTATAATTTTTCCTACCACTCTGACCAATCTTCTACATCTCCACCTTTTCTGTTTTTTGCATCAGGTTTTGTTGATTAAAGAGTACAGATGTGTGCAGCAGCAGTTTTGTCAGGCGTAGCACTTATAAGTTGTGTTCCAACTTTGCATCCTAGAATTAGTAAATAACATAAGACAAATATGAGTATAATTGGTAACATTCTTTTTCAGTCAAGGAGTGACCCCCAGGAGTGGGGTCAATCCAGGAGAGAGATTCTTACACACCCTTCCATATGGCTGTTTGTTGGGCATGTAGATCTATGGCGTTTAGGGATTCTAGAATTTTAGTTTCAAGTTGCTTTATGTCTGCTGTTAAATTATTGTATAAGGTTCCCCAGAGGTGGTGTTTCACTTCACCCCAACTATGTATTGATGGATTTCATGGTAGAGAGATGCACATATGCTTATGCTCCGAGTCACAGCTCAACTGCTGTCAGAATGCTAGGGCATCTTGCTGCTCCCCTACATATTCCAAGGCAACCTCGAGGGCTTGCAAGCATGCAAGAATCTTTGGATCTATACCCTGCTATAAGAGAAGTTCATGAGACACATTTCTGGTCAAATTTTCTACAAAAGTAGCATTTTGCCCTGATTCAGTAATAGATGCTACAGCCACACTAGCAGTTGCTAGGATGATTATGGCTGAGACTATAAAAGCTATAAGTGTAACTATGAATCTTTTGTGTCGGACCCGGGACACGGCATGATCTGGTGGCAAGAGGAGAGAAATCTTGCCAATTGCATGTCAAATTCACTGGTAGGAATGCCTCAGATTGTCTCCTTAAAACCATGATATTTGTAATATTTAAATCAGATATATTGTAATTAGTGATGCATGAGGTAAACCAAGCCTATCCCTGCACTCGGGTCAGAAACATGGAGTTTTGGGGTATAATGGAAATATTGGTTTCCAAAAGGAAAATATATGGATGGGTGGTACAAATTAGGCACGGAATATGTGTGATCACATTGGGGTCACCAACTGCCAATCCATTGCAGCAATCCTCACATGGGGCACCAGCTGCCGAGTCTGACCAGCAGACTGTCTGAGTAATGGATGACAGAAGAATGCAGCAGACACAGATGTTTTGCCTGTGTGAGCATGGCCAGGGCACCCCCCTGGCTCACAGATCCTAAAGAGGGAGTCTGGCCATGAAGCCACCTATACCAGAGAGGCTCGTATTTATTTTAGAACAGATTTAATGACAAAGGTCTAAAGCAAACACCATTAGTGGGTAATTAACACTGCTGATCTCCGAGTACAGAGCAGTTCTGCCGCGTGGATGATCAAAGGTTGATTTCCCAGGGAAACAGGTAAACAAGTTATTTAGATAAACTCCTCTACATTCCCTTGTTATCTGCTCCTTGCCTGATTGTCTCTGGGTAGGGACTGTCACCTTCGGCTCATTTGTTCCAAAGTTTTGCAAAACCTCTTGGCCTTCCAAGAAGGTTTGCATTTTTCTTATAATTTTTCCCACCACCCTGACTGATCTTCTACATTGTGATGCATTGACGAGACTGTAACACAGACACAAGCGTCTTTGTATGGGAGAGAAAGGTGGATTCACAGCTCACAATAGAAATGGGAATGGTCAGACACCTGAAGTTGTTCATCTGTGTAGTACTCTTGAGTGTGGAGGACAAAAGATGAAAATGCTTTGGGATTTGTGGTTTTCCACCTGCTTCTCCTGGAATCAGGAGTTCCAGATGTTTATTTGTTCACTTGTTAGTTGGCTTGGTTATTATTTTAATCACTCATTTCTATTGATTTCAGCACCTACTATATTTCTAGAGTTTAAATCTTCTATTTGCTGCCAAGCTAGCTCTTTCTAGCTTTAAGAGATACTCCCTTGTCTCATCCTGGTGTGAAAGGAAAATAAATCTTGGGGCCCCCAAATCACTAAGCTAAAGGGAAAATTCAAGCTGGGAACTGCTCAGGGCAAACCTGCCTCCCATTCTATTCAAAGTCACCCCTCTGCTCACTGAGATAAATGCATATCTCATTGCCTCCTTTGTCTCTTATCTACCTATGACCTGGAAGCCCGCTTCCTGCTTGAGTTGTTCCACCTTTCCATACTGAACCAATGTTCATCTTTCATATGTTGATTGATGTTTCATGTCTCCCTAAGATGTATAAAACCAAAATGTACTCTGATGACTGGGCACACATCATCAGGACCTCCTGAGGCTGTGTCACAGGCACATGTCCTCACCCTTGGCAAAATAAACTTTCTAAATTAACTGAGACCTGTCTCAGATATCTGGGGTTCACACTAGAAAGTGGGGATCAGGTCTGAGTGATTCTGCCCATACGCTTCCCTGCTTTTGAATAATCTGGTCATTATCAAATGGAAATTTTGATAAATTTCAAATGGAAAGGTGAAGATTTTAGAAATTTCAAACCATGGAAGAAGAACCTTTGTGTGGACACTTGGAAGAAAAGGGAAACACATGTTATCTCTTTTTAGAGGTTTCTACAGCTGTGAAGTTACTTCACTTATGAAAAGATGTGAAGGCGCATCTAATTTTCAGAAGTCAAAGACATTTAAATTCTTACCTTTCAGGCAAATGGACATTTAACTCCTTTGTGAATCTCAAGGTCACAAGGGCTCAGAGAAAACTTCCAACTTCCTTTTAACTCCAAGTTCCTTGACTTGTATTAAGCTTCTTGGACCTGAGCCATTTGAGCCAATAAGGTAATGGCTGTGTCCCAGGTGTTTCTAAGAAATAAAGACTTCACACATGGGGACTCAGGAAGAGCCATAGAAATGTAAGGAAAGTGTAACAATTCCCTGAGGCTGTTGAGAGCTGCTTTCTTAAAGCTCCTTTTATTCTTTGCCTTCTCTAGGGGAAGGATGGGTGGTAGACAGATTTATAGACCATACCTTAGGTGGATAATCAACCTGACATTGTCAGAAAAATCTATTAACATAGCAGTAGACACGGCTCACATTTCTGCCTCCTACATGTAGAATATAATATAAGGTTATTTTCTACACATGCACATAGAAGAGTATATAACTTTCTTTTTTTTTTTTAATTTAATTTTTTGAGATGGAGTCTTGCTCTCTCACCCAGGCTGGAGTACAGCGGCATGATCTCAGCTCACTGCAGCCTCTGCCTCCCGGGTTCTAGCGATTCTCCTACCTCAGCCTCCTGAGTAGCTGGGATTACAGGCGCATGCTACCATGCCCAGCTAATTTTTGTATTTTCAGTAGAGACAGGGTTTCACCATGTTGGCCAAGCTGGCCTCAAACTCCTGACCTCAGGTGATCTGCTCACCTCGGCTTCCCAATGTGCTGGGATTACAGGTGTGAGCCACTGCACCCAGCCTGAAGAGTATATAATTTTCAATATTTCTTTTCCCTTTCATTTATTTCCTTTTCCTTTTCCCTCCTTTCCTCCCTCCTTCTCTCTTCTTTCTTTCTTTTCTTTCTTTCTTTCTTTGATGGAGTCGCCAGGCTGGAGTGCAGTGTTGCCATCTTGGCTCACTGCAACCTCCACCTCCTGGGTTCAAGCAATCCTCCTGCCTCAGCCTCCCTAATAGCTGGGACTACAGGTGCCAGCCACCATGCCCAGCTAATTTTTGTATTTTTAGTAGAGATGGGGTTTCACCATGTTGGCCAGGATGGTCTTGACCTCTTGACCTTGTGATCTGCCCACCTTGGCCTCCCAAAGTGCTGGGATTACAGCCATGAGCCACCACATCCAGGCTTTTTTTGTTTTTGTTTTTTGAGACAAGGTCTCACTGTGTCACCCAGGCTGGAGTGCAGTGGTGCAATATGAGCTCACTGCAACCTCTGCCTCAGTCTCCGGAGTAGCTGGGATTACTAGCGTGTGCCACAATGCCCAGCTAATGTTTGTATTTTTATTAGAGACAGTGTTTCACCATATTGGTCAGGCTGGTCTCAAACTCCTGACTTCAAATGACCCACCTGCCTCGGCCTCCCAAAGTGGTGGGATTACAGGTGTGAGCCATCATGCCTGGCCTCAATATTTCTTTCTTACTGTAAAGAAGAAGTGAAGTGACTGAGATATTTTTCCTGTGAAGGTGCATGAATGTCTGGGTTAGTCACTGTAGTGGTTGGAGCAACAGTAATGAAGCCAAGGGTTTAGTCTGTCCTTAAACCTGTTAGTTTCAGTGTCTGGCTACAGATAGTCCTAATTTGAGTTGCAAATGCCAAGCACTGGTCCTGAGAACTGGTGGAGAAGTACAGATGGTTCAATGCATATCTGTCACCCCCAGTGGGGAAGTAATACTAAGTGCATGCTGATAGCTCATTCTAGGCATGGACAAATGGCTTCCTTTCTGGTTGTGTTGAAAGTCGAAGGTTTTTCTTATTATAAAAAGATGCTCTTTAAATTAATGTTTGCTTTTGCTCTGATGTGAGGAGAGGAAAAAAAAAGTGTGAATTGCAAAGACCCTTTCCAGCTGAGATGAAACAAGAAGGCCAGGCTACAAGCTGAGAGGGCATCTGTGGTTTCTGTTTGGCCACAGATCCTGGGGTTGCAGAAAGACACCTTCATTCCATTACAGCGGTGATGGTGCAGATTCAGAAAGGAAGTGCAAAAGCCTCCAAGGTCACGGACTTTCTCTGAGAGGAAAAAAGAGCTAATGAAGGAAGCCACAAAGAGATGGCAAGGGAACCAAGGCAAGAATGAGTCTGTCGATAGCAATTTGCATTGGCCTTTGTTATGTGCAACAAACACAAAGAGGCTACATCTAAGGCTGAGTCCTTCAAGGACAATCATAAACAGAGCTTTCTCAAGCACCTGCAGTAGGTTCACAGATTAACTGGGTCAGTGTCTCATTTGCAACTCAGCTGGTGAATGATTCTTCTGCCCTTCAGACATCATTTGGCAGTTTGCTCTCTGTGCTCTGAGGAAGCCGTGAAGGTACTTGGTAAGTCGAAGAGTGCTAATCAGAGAATAGTCAGTGTCAGCTGAGAACAGACCTCTTTGGGAAGTCAGGCAGAGCCTGAGCCTCAGCCTGAGCAGGTCCATACATTTGATTTTAGTTTGTGTGTTTGGAGGTGAAGTGACCCGAAGGACTGACTCACACTAATCAAACTCACAAGAGACAGATGCAAAAGCCTGAGTAACAATTCAGTTATTTGGAGCAAGAAACATAACAGCCAGCATATTGTGTCAGCTAATTAACCTGTTGGCTCTCTGGAGGGATAGAAAACTGAAACTGCTTATGAAGCCAGGTAGGTAAAGACATGAATTAGCAGGTGTGAGGTGAAAGGGAGTTGTGGGGAGTGAGCTGAACGGGGACTCTATTCCACTTTTAAAATATGCAGCCAATATCATCTCCACCTCATTCTTGCTACTCAGGGTTTGGTGTGGCCAGAGCTGCTGATTTTTCAGAAGTTAGAGATTCAGATTTATAGGAGTCATTTCCTGATTTATAAATATTAACAACCAATTTATAAATGTTTTAAAAATTATTGTGTAAGACAAACCTGCCTGAACGTTTCTCATTGGCAACCATGATTTACAAACAAAAGGCTGCTTTGGGAGCCAATTTCAGGACAAGGTGGCGTAGTTGGTTGACTTTAATGGTTACTGTCATGAAACTGACAGCCTGATGCATCTGTTTCCATACTGAAGGCACATCAGACAGGAAGGGCTGGAGCCTCCTCTTCAGTAATGGCATTTGCCTCCGACCTCCTAGCTTTCATTAAAACCACTGACCCCTCTGCTAGCACAAGTTCTTTGCTTACATTATGGAGTTTACCAACTAAGCCTCCACCTTTCTATACATCTTCTGGGACTACATTCTTGCCCCTAAATTAGGTTTTACAAATCTTTTGCTTTTTCCTAAAGATCGTCCTAGAAACCATGCATTGTATCCACACACAAACACGATCTTCTCCTTTAAGGACTGATTTTTCTTGTTTAATTTCCCAAAGGTAACAGTGATAATATTAAGAATATGCATTCAACAAGTGTTTATTGAGCAGCCACATGAAACTATTTCTAATGCTGGATGCATTAGAAAACAAGCCAGAACTCAAGGAACTTAATTTTTTTTTTTTTTTTTTTAGACAAGGGCTGGCTCTGTTACCCAGGCTGGAGTGCCGTGGCATGATCTCAGCTTACTGCAACCTCTGCCTCCTGGGCTCAAGTGATCATCCCACCTCAGCCTCCTGAGTAGCTGGGACTGTAGGTACACACTACCGCACCCAGCTAATTTATGTATTTTCTTTTGTATAGAAATGGTGTTTCACCATGTTGCCCAGACTAGTCTTGAACTCATGAGCTCAAGCTATCTGCCTGCCTTGGCCTCCCAAAGTACTGGGATTACAGGCATGAGCCACTATGTTTAGCTTGAGCTTACATTTGAATCATTGCTAACATTTATCAAGCTCTTCCAACGTGCCAGGGTCTGTGTGAAACACTTTGTGTAATTATCTTATTTAATATTCAGGCCAACTCTACAAAGTCAATATTATAATGCTCTTTGTTTTATGGTTAAGCAAACTGTGGTTATTCAAGATCAAATGACCCCACCTCTGCCCTCCCAGGAGGTACCATGGTTCCCTATCTGCCAATCTCAGTATCTAACTAGGTAGTGATGACTCGATTCCTTCACACAGTGCTACCATAGGAGCAGGCTTAGTGGATGGTAAGTGACTTTTTTCTGATGCAAATTCCACACGTGTGTTGAAGATCTTTCAGATTTACAAGTTATTAATAATTACGGAGATGCTATTTTTTGAGCGCTTACTTTGTGCTAGCTTCCATTGCATGCCACGTGCTCTCTCTACACCATTTAATTAGATCAAAGCTATCCTCAAAGCTATCATGTGAAAGACATATTATTACCCCTTTTTAGAAGAAACTGGAGCTCAGAAAAGTCAGACTTGTCCAAGATTATCCAAAGGGTCGTTGCACATCCCTGAGGGGCAGTGACCTTGCAGTCCATGGTGTTAGGCAGTACATGATCTATTCACTTGGTCCCACAGTTAAAACATGGTGGCTGTGAGAACTGCCCCAGGACAAAATACAACTGAAGGGACTGATGGAGGGGAAGAAAACTGCCAAGGAAAGATTTGAGAGAAACCCCCTAAGAAGTGGGAGATGCCATCAGCACATGGGAATAACCTCTCTTATATGATCATTTTGTCCATGGCCAGTACTACCTGCTGGAAGAGCTGCCTCAGCTAATAACCAGCCAAAAAGACAAGCAGCTGGTTGCTTCGCTCGCAAGGTCATTAGAGTCTTCTTGAACTGTTTGAATTGTTCAGCTTCTTTGATCTGACTGATTTGAGAATAGAATGGACTTTCTAGACCAGTATTTTGACATCGTGTGAACAAGGTGAAATAAATAATTGTCTTTTAGTTTCAGAAAGTCTAGGTCAAGATAGGGCTCTTTTCTGGAACAAGACAGAAAGTTATACACATGAAGCTCTCCCTGTTTATGGTTTGTCCTATTGTCCTAGCTGGGTTTGGGGAAGGAAACATTTTCTTAAGGCTTAAAAATAAACAAGTAGGATGCTATCAAAAGCCATAAACCAAAAGATTCCCTGGAGAACAGCCAAACAGGATTCTTATCAAGGTGGGGCAGCCTTCCTGAGCAATCTGTCAAATCAGCAGCATGTCAGAACGGATGGCAAATGGAACAGGAGGTCTGGGAATTCTGAAATGTTAGATCTGGAAGGTGCTTTAGGGATCAGCTAGGCCACTGCCCTTACTTTATAAATGAAGAGAAAACTTAAGGACCATAGAGATAGAGTGACTTAACCCTGGGTCACACAAATAATGATAAAAACTAGGGTGATGGTTTCCTGAAGCTCCTGCTCTAAGCCAGAGCAGCATTTCTGCTATCCTTCATAGCTATCTGGTACTAATTGGGGTTTCAAAATAAGTAGTTGGTTTATTAATGTTGCAAATTCAGAAGCTTAGTTTTTCTCCAAACTTTTATGTTTAATGTGTATCTTTTTATGTATCAAACAATTCTATTTAACCAGTTAATACAATTCTTTTAAATCTTTTAAACATGACTTATAAAGGTAATATATCCCTTTTTATTTTAAAAGCTTTTAAAATGTCTAAACAAAGCAGCAATTTTCCCAAGTATTTAAACATTGCTAACAAATCTAACAAGATTATCAGTGACTATCAATCTCAAATGTTTCAGTAAAGTTATAAAATTCTCTCTCTTTTTTTTTTTTTTTCCAAGACAGGGTCTCACTCTGTCACCCAGGCTGGAGTGCTGTGGTGGGTTCACAACTCACTACAGCCTCTACCTTATAAACATCTGAGGCAACACCCTGCTGTCCCCAGACAACTCATCTACAGGTCACATACAACCAAACATGATGTTTGTCTTCCATGGAAAATCTTTTTAAAACAACGAGATTTCTGATTTTTTTTTTTTTCCTTTTTTGAGACAGGGTCTTGCTCTGACACCCAGGCTGGAGTGCAGTGACATGATCATAGCTCACTGCAGCCTCAACCTCCTGGGCTCAAGAGATCCCCTTGCCTCAGCCTTCCAAACAGGTAGGACTACAGGTGTGCGCTTTCGTGCCTGGCTAATTTTTAAATATTTTTGTAGGCCAGGCACAGTGGCTCACGCCTGTAATCTCAGCACTTTGGGAGGCTGAGGTGGGTGGATCACCTGAGGTCAGGAGTTCAAGACCAGCCTGACCAACATGGTAAAACCCCATCTCTATTAAAAAAAAAAATTAAAAATAAATAAAAAATTAAAAGAAAAATTTTGTAGAGACAGATCTCACTGTTTTTCCCAGGCTGATCTCAAACTTCTGGGCTCAAGCATTCCTCCTGCCTCTGCCTCCCAAACCACTGGGATTACATGTGTGAACTACTGCACCCGGCCTGATTTCTGATATATCTTAACTCTTCATATGAATATGAAGTTTGGAGGGCATATTTGGATGGCCCTAACTAAAATAAAAGTTTTGGCCAGGTGCAGTGGCTCATGCCTGTAATCCAAGCACTTTGGGAGACTGAGGGGGACAGATCACCTGAAGTCAGGAGTTCGTGACCAGTTGGGCCAACATGGTGAAAACCTGTCTCTACTAAAAATACAAAAGTTAGCTAGACTTGGTGGCGGGCGCCTGTAATCCTAGTAACTCATGAGGCTGAGGCAGGAGAATCGCTTGAACCCAGGAGGTGGAGTTTGCAGTGAATGGAGATCGTGTCATTTACTCCAGCCCGGGTGACAGATCAAGACTTTGTCTTAAAAAAAATAAAAATAAATAAATAATAAAATACAAGTTATGTGATTTGCCTCTGTTTGACTCTGGAGGGTCGGTTTTACTTCCGACTCAAATATAACAGGAAGCTCAAGTGGCTTCCGGCTGGGAGTAACCTACCATACATGTAGAAGCTTCGAAGCTGTGAACAAAGAAAATAAGCAATGGGGCCAGGCCCGGTGGTTCACACCTGTAATCCTAACACTTTGGGAGGCCAAGTTGGGCAGATCATCTGAGGTCAGGAGTTCAAGACCAGCTGGACCAATGTGGTGAAACCCTGTCTCTACAAAAAATACAAAAATTAGCTGGGCTTGTAGTGGCAGGCGCTTGTAGTCCCAGCTACTTGGGAGGCTGAGGGAGGACAATTGCTTGAACCTGGGAGGCGGAGGTTGCAGTGAGCCGAGATAGCACCATTGCACCTACCCTGTGTGACAAGAGTAAAACTCCCTCTCAAAAAAAAAAAAAAAAAAAAAAAGCAAAGAAGACAATAAATAGTTTTAAATGTGAATCCCAAATCAAAACTCGCTTTGAACTGCAGGTATTGATTTATAACTGAGCTGCTTCTCTCATGAGGGTACTCCTGATGTGAGGCAGCTGGGGCTGAATGATTGAACCAGGCTTACCAAGTCTCCTACCCAATACTGGGTTAGCCTGAGTTTGTTTTTTGTATATGTGATGTGTGAATATATGTGTTTATATATGGTTATATCTTTCAAACTAAAAGAGAATTAAACAGAAGATCCTTTAGGTACTTTATTTAGCTGAACTTGACAGAATTTCTGAGGGTGTATAGCAGATCTTATAAACTTTTACTACTCTGGTAAAACCCAACCTGTAGATCCTGTAGAGACAGTTATTTGAATCCATCAGTGTAGGCTTGTAAAGTGGTTTTTAAATTTTTTTTTTGAGACTCCTTCCTCTTAGTCAAAGAATTGATGACTACACATTTTGTGTAAAGAAAAAAACTAACACCATTCTTGAATCAATAATGTCTGTTCTCAATTTTCATCTATTAAAAGGTACAATAGAACAAATAGTTGGTTTCTTATCACCTTGAGAATATCTTTTTTACTGAATATATGTGTGTGTGTGTGGGCGTGTATATATATATGTATACATATATTTTTTGAGACAGGGTCTTACTCTCTTGCCAGGCTGGAGTTCAGTGGTGTGATCTCGGCTCACTGAAACCTCTGCCTCCTGGGTTCAAGAGATTTTCCTGCCTCAGCCTTTTGAGTACCTGAGACCACAGGTGCATGCCACCATGCCCAGCTAATTTTTGTATTCTTAGTAGAGACAGGATTTCACCTTATTGGCCAGGATGGTCTCGATCCCTTGACCTTGCAATCTGCCCTCCTCAGCCTCCCAAAGTGGGATTACCAGCATGAGTGTCCATGCTCAGCCATAAAGTGTTTTTTAAAAAAGAAGAACCAACATTTAAGAGTGGATGGAAGACATAAATATATGGATTCTTGGCAACAGAAATACCAAGGTTCCCACATAGTAACAATGACACAGGAGCTAGAAAGAAATTATTTGGGCAAGTGGTGAGGGTAAAAGAGCCCTTGGCAGAATGTCCCTTTTAACAAAAAAGAAGCCCTCAAATAATTTCTTTTCTAATAAAGAGCAGCCTGAAAAATTGAGCTGAAGACATGGATAAACTGAAAGCTTAACTGGGTGAATGCTGGCAGCTGTGCCAATAGAAAAGGGCCACCTGGAGGCAAGATATGTTCAATGTGGAGGCGCCATCTTCCCTTTTCTTTGTCACCACATGTACAGTAAAGAAACAGGCAGCATGGCAATGGCCAGCAGAGAGCCCATCTGCATAAGAAAACATTAGGATATGCGGCCACATTTTCATGTCCTATGCAAATGGCACACCTGACCCTAACCAGTTTTTTGTGCCCTATGCAAATGGCACACCTGGTCCAACCAATCTTTCGTGCCCTATGTAAATCAGACACCACCTCCTCAAGTTCATCTATGAAACCCCTTGCATTCCACTGTGGCAGCGGCAACCCCCTTCCCCAGGACTCCTCTCTGCTGCAGCGAGCTCTTCTCTTTCTTTCACCTATTAAACCTCTGCTCTTAACTTCACTCTGTGTGTGTCCATATCCTTGATTTCCTCAGCATGAGACGGTGAACCTTGGGTATCACCCCAGACAAATGATGCTGCCTCAACAGGGCTGGTACCAGGCGGCAGTTGCCCCACTGGAAGCACTCTCCAGTCCTTCCTAGTCCTTATATTCTCTGTTTTCTATATGACATTGTACATTGCTGTTTATCATCAAGCTCACCTTGTTATTTTTCTTATAGAAGCATTAAGAGAAAGTAGCATAATTCTATCAAAAATGGAAAACCGAAGGGGCTGTGTGTTTCATGAAGTAAGAGAGGGCATATTTCTATGTGAAAATAAAGACCCTTCCTATATTTTTAACGTGCAGAGTTTTCTTAGACCCAGCTAGCTTCAGGCACTGACTTGGCCTCTGGGTTTCCTGTTGGCATGTGAATATGCAACCCCTGGGTAAGCTATGCTTGGGGTTAAAACCTTTCCATTGCCTTCCCGACAATAGTGATTGTCAACATGCTGTAGCCTACTGCAATGCTTGTGGCTTAGAAGGTGAGTGAACTTTGGAAACTTCAGCAGCCAGTCACCCTTTTCAGTTTCTATTTCTTAAACTCCCTAAGGACTAGAGTCAGCCCTCCTTAGTCACGAAACTTTCAAGCCAGTTGTACTAACTCCACTTCACACAAACATAATTGTCTTCTCTGCTAGCTTTTCCTTTTCCAATATTCCTTGAAATAATTGAGTTATTGCACTAGAAGTGTTCCTGGTGAAGATAGACTTAAAAGCTAATAGAGATATAGAATACAGAAGACTCAGCATTCCCCTAGGAAATTACTGTGGAATATACTTGAAAGGGAAGATATTAAAATCAAGATAATGTTGAATGAGATTGAAAAGGAAACATTGTAATTGGGGAAGGGGAAAAGAAAGTAGCTGGGGTGATTTCTTGATTTTAAAATACATTCTGTTAAAGTGATATTGTCAGTTTAGAGAAGGCCCTATTCTTAGCTTTTGATTAAAAGGTCAGAAGAAGAAATAAATAGCTCAAACTTCAGTATGTGCAGAAATAGCATTATGGATCACTCATTGTAAAGGGACAAGGAAATTAAACGTTTTATTGCAGTGGTGGAAATAGTGTTGAAAAACAGCACGTCTTTCAGCCGATAAATCTGGTCTACCTAAATTCAGAGGCTAGAGATTCACTGTGATCATGTTCTTTGTTTTCACATGACTGTTTTCTGGAGTGGTAACCTTATATAACCAATGCAATGAGTTTTTTTAAAAAAGAATTCTCGGTCGGGCGCGGTGGCTCAAGCCTGTAATCCCAGCACTTTGGGAGGCCGAGGCGGGTGGATCACGAGGTCAAGAGATCGAGACCATCCTGGTCAACACGGTGAAACCCCGTCTCTACTAAAACTACAAAAAATTAGCTGGGCATGGTGGTGCGTGCCTGTAGTCCCAGCTACTCAGGAGGCTGAGGCAGGAGAATTGCTTGAACCCAGGAGGCGGAGGTTGCAGTGAGCCGAGATCGCGCCATTGCACTCCAGCCTGGGTAACAAGAGCGAAACTCCTTCTCCAAAAAAAAAAAAAAAAAAAAAAAAAAAAAGAATTCTCAGGTGTAGCCCAAAGCAACTGTATTGGTGGCCCCAATCCCAGCTCCTGGCTCAAATCTGCTCTGGGCAGCTACTTTTCCTGATTCTTGGATAAAATCTAGGGCAGGCCTCAAATTTTCTTGGTTACTCTCAGATAAGAAAAAAATCTGGTGACATGAAGTCACACAATCATTTGCATCTTAGCAGTTAGGATGAAGTAGTCAAATCTTAGTCTATGTTTGGGTAAAGGTTCTCTTCTTCCTTAGCTCAGACCTGCTCCAAGAAAAATGGTAATTTTATGTATCAACTCTACTGGGCTAAGGGATGCCCAGCTATCTGGTAAAACATTATTCCTCAGTGTACCTGTGAGGATGTTACTGGAAGAGATTAACATTTGAATCAGTAGACTAATAAAAAAGATTTCTCTCACCAAGTCCAGTAGGCATCATCCAATCTTTTGAGGGTCTACATAGAACATAAAAGTAAGGGAATTGTACTCTTTTTGGAGGAGGGAGGCGAAGGGGAAGCGGAAGGGAAACGAAACGAAACTTTGCTTTTTCTTCTTGAACTGGGACATCCATCATAACCTGCTCTTGGACATTGGTGATCCTGGCTCTTTGGCCTTTGGACTGGGACCTATACCATTGGCTTTGCTGCTTCTCGGGGCTTTGGGCTTTGGAACTACACCGCTGGCCTTCTTGGGCCTCCAGCTGGCAGCCTGCAGATGGTGGGACTTCTTGTCTCCCATAATCATGTGAGCCAAACTCTTATAATCTATATCTATATCTCTGTGTGTATATATAGGTCATATATATGTATATATAGAGTATATATTATATATATATAAATTATAAGGTGTTGGCTCATGGGATTATAAAGGCTGAGGAGTTTCATTACACACACACACACACACAATGTATATACAGTCATTCCTCACATTATGATATATTGGTCAGTGACAGTGTGTAGTATAGGGGTGGGTCCGAAAGATTATAATATGGTATTTTTACCATACCTTTTCTGTGTATAAATATACAAATACTTGCCATTGCGTTCCAGTTGCCTACAGTATTTGGTATAGTAACAAGCTGTACAGGTTTGTAGCCTAGGAGCAGTAGGCTGTACCATATATCTTGGGTGTACAGGAGGCTGTACTATCCAGGTTTGTGTAAGTACACTCTGTGTTGTTTGCGAAATGATAAAATTGCCTAATGATGCATTTCTCAGAACCAACCTCATCATTAAGTGACACATGGCTGTGCGTGCCTATCATCTATCTATCTGTCTATCTATCCATCATCTATCTATCTATCGGTTCTGTTTCTCTGGAGAACTCTAACATAATACAGGACCTAACTGAATTCTTTCAAGATTCCTCAACTTAGAACTTACACCTGTGCTCCCTATCCTCCTTCCCCAGTGTGATAACCAGGTTTCTGACCATTTCAGGAAAAGCAGGGAAGAGAAGGGAGAGTGAAGATGTCAGGAAAGGTCTTTCCTAACAAGTATGGACATGTCTAATATTAGAGCTAGGATTAGGACATAAAACTTAAGGGGCCCCCAAAATTTTAAAGAATATAAATAACATTTTAATGCAAAAATTAACTAAAATTAATGCAAAAATCCATGATGAACAATATGTCAAAATTTTAAATAAAGACAGAATAAGTTGAAGTTAATTAAAAATGTTTTTTGTGTCATTGCTGAGTCAAGAGAAATTGTCAAGCACAGCAATTCTTTCAATTAAAAATGACATAGGCCTAGCGCGGTGGCACGCACCTGTAATCCCAGCACTTTGGAAAGCCGAGGCAGGTGGATCATGAAGTCAGGAGATTGAGACCATCCTGGCTAACAAGGTGAAATCTCGTCTCTACTAAAAATATGAAAAAATTAGCTGAGTGTGGTAGCACTCAGGTAGCACCTGTAGTTCCAGCTACTTGGGAGACTGAGGCAGGAGAATTGCTTGAACTTGGGAAGTGGAGGTTGCAGTGAGCCAAGATTTCACTACTGCACTCCAGCCTGGGCAACAGAATGAGACTCCATCTCAAAAAAAAAAAAGTGAAGAAGTTGATTTTGAAAATATTATTGATAAGTTTGTGTTCATTGAGGCCAGTAAATTAAAATGATTCCTCTATTTGGGATGTAAATGAAATATTTAAATTTAAAATAATGTGGTTTCAATAACTTTGTAATTTTTTCATATTATTTAATAGTGTTAATGTTCTAGAAAACAATGAACCATTAAAAACATACCTTAAGCATATATACAGGCATACCTCATTTTATTGCACTTTGCTTTATTGTGCCTTAAAGATACTGTATTTATTACTAATGGAAAGTTTGTGGCAACCCCGCATCAAGCAGGTCTGTTGGCACCATTTTTCCAGCAGTGTGTGCTCACTTCATGTCTTTGGGTCACATTTCAGTAATTCTTGCAATATTTCAAACTTTTAGATTATTATTATATCTGTTATGATGATCTGTGATTAGTGATCCTTGATGTTACTATTGCAGTGTTTTGGGGCTCCATGAACTGTACCCACAGAAGACCAGTGAACTTAATCAATGTGTGTGTTCTCACTGGGGTCAGTGGAGTGGGGGGTTGGGGGGACAGCGGGGGGTGGGGAGGGACAGTGTGGGGTGGGGAAGGTGGGGAAGGATAACGTGGGGAGAAATACCAGATATAGGTGATGGGGGGATGGAGGCAGCAAACCACCTTGCCAAGTATGTACCTATGCAACAATCCTGCATGATCCGCACATGTACCCCAGAGCCTAAAGTGCAATAAAAATAAATAAAATAGCTGTATATGTTCTGATTGTTCCACTGACTATCCCCTGAGACAACAATATTGACATTAGGCCAATTAATAACTCTACAGTGTCTTTTAAGAGTTCCAGAGAAAGGAAGAGTCACATAACCTCTCACTCCAAATAATAAGCTAGAAATTATTAAGCTTAGTGAGAAAGGCAGGTTGAAAGCAGAGACAGGTGGAAAGCCAGGCCTCTTGCATCAGTTAGCCAAGTGGTAATACACAGGAAAAGTTCTTGAAGGAAATTAAAAGTGCTACTCCAGTGAACACAGTAAAACATCCTTACAGCTCATATAGAGAAGGTTTTAGTGGTCCAGATAGAAGATCAAACCAGCCACAACATTCCCGTAAGCTGAAGCCTCGCCCAGAGGAAGGCTCTAATTCTCTTTGGTTCTATGAAGCCTGAAAGAGGTGAGGAAGCTGCAGAAGAAAAGTTTGAAGCTAGCAGAAGATGGTTAAGAGGTTTAAGGAAAGAAATTCTCTCTATAACATAAAAGTACAAGGTGAAGCCACAAATGCTGATGGAGAAGCCGAAGCAAGTTATTCAGTAAGATCTAGCTATATTAATCACTGAAGATGACCAAGCCTAAAGAACAGATTTTCAATGTAGATGAAACAGCCTTCTATTGGAAGAAGGTGCCATCCAGGGCTTTCATAGCTAGATAGGAGAAGTCAATGTGTGGCTTCAAAGCTTTAAGAGACAGGCTGACTCTTGTTAGGGGCTAATGCAGCTGGTGACTTAAAGTTGAAGCCAATGCTCATTTACCATTCAAAAAATTCTAGGCCTTTAAAATTATGCTAAATCTCCTCTGCCTGTGCTCCAAAAATGGAACAACAAAGCCTGGATCTGTTTATAGCAGGCCATACTGGATATTTTAAGCCCACAGTTGAAACCTATTGCTCAGAAGAAAAGATTACTTTCAAAATATTACTGCTCATAGACAGCACACTTGATCACCCAAGAGCTTTGATGAAGATGCACAAGAATGTACAAGACATGTCATTTTTCGCACCTGCTAATACAACATCCATTCTACAGCCCACGAGTCAAAGCATAATTTTGATTTCCAAGTCTTTTTTTTTTTTTTTTTTTTGAGACAGAGTTTCGCTCTTGTTACCCAGGCTGGAGTGCAATGGCGCGATCTCGGCTCACCGCAACCTCCGCCTCCTGGATTCAGGCAATTCTCCTGCCTCAGCCTCCTGAGTAGCTGGGATTACAGGCACGCACCACCATGCCCAGCTAATTTTTTGTATTTTTAGTAGAGACGGGGTTTCACCATGTTGACCAGGATGGTCTTGATCTCTTGACCTCGTGATCCACCCGCCTCGGCCTCCCAAAGTGCTGGGATTACAGGCGTGAGCCACCGCACCCGGCCTTCAAGTCTTATTATTTAAGAAATACATTTGTTAAGGTTAATGGCTGCCAGAGATACTGATTCCTCTGATAGATCTGGACAAAGTAAATTGAAACCCCTTCTGAAAAGGATTGACCATTCTAGATGACATTAAGAACATCCATGATTCATAGGAAGAGGTCAAAATATCAACATTAGCAGGAGTTGGAAAGAAGTTGATTTCAACCCTCATGGGTGACTTTGAGACGCTGAAGACTCCAGTGGAGGGAGTCACTGCAAATGTGGTGAAAATAGTAAGTGAATTAGAATTTGAAGTTGGGCCTGATGATAATGTTGAATTGCTGCAATCCCTCTGTCAAACTTGATTGGATAAGGCGTTGCTTCTTATCCAATGAGCAACTTATGAATGAGCAAAGAAGGTGGTTTCTTGAGATGGAATCTACTCCTGGTGAAGATACTGAGAACATTATTGAAATGATAACAAAAGATTTAGAATGACGATCATTAAAAAATCTGGAGACAACAGATGCTGGAGAGGATGTGGAGAAGTAGGAACACTTTTACACTGTTGGTGGGAATGTAAATTAGTTCAACCATTGTGGAAGACAGTGTGGCGATTCCTCAAGGACCTAGAAATAGAAATTCCATTTGACCCAGCAATCCCATTACTGGGTATATATCCAAAGGATTATAAATTGTTCTACTCTAAGGACACATGCACACGAATGTTCATTGCAGCACTGTTTACAATAGCAAAGACGTGGAACCAACCCAAAAGCCCATCGATGATAGACTGGACAAAGAAAATGTGGCACATATACACCGTGGAATATTATGCAGCCATCAAAAATGATGAGTTTGTGTCCTTTGTAGGGACATGGATGAACCTGGAAACCATCATTCTCAGCAAACTGACACAAGAACAGAAAATCAAACACCGCATGTTCTTACTCATAGGTGGGTGTTGAACAATGAGAACACAAGGACACAGGGATGGGAGCATCACACACTGGGGTCTGTTGCGGGGGGAAAAGGGGAGGGACAGCAGGAGGTGGGGAGTTGGGGTGAGATAGCATGGGGGGAAGTGCCAGATATAGGTGATGGGGAGGAAGGCAGCAAATCACACTGCCATGTGTATACCTATGCAACAATCCTGCATGTCCTTCACATGTACCCCAAAACCCAAAATGTAATAAAAAATATATCCTGAAAAATAAACCAAAAACAAACAAAAAAATATTTAGAATATTACATAAAATTAACTGATAAAGCAGCAGTAGGGTTTGAGAGAATTGATTTTAATTTTGAAAGAAGTTCTTTTTTGAGTAAAATTATATGAAACCACATCATATGCTATGGAGAAATCTTTTGTGAAAGGAAAAGTCAATGAATGTCGCAAATTTCACTGTCTTATTTTACAAAATTGCAACAGCCCCCCCACTGGTAGCAACCACTACACAGATCAGTCAGCAGCCATCAGTGTTGAGGTGAGACCCTCCAACAGCAAAAAGATTATGACTCACTGAAGGCTTAGATGATTGTAACATTTTTTTAGCAATATTTTTTAAACTAAAGTATATACATTGCTTGAAGCTATGCATACTTAGTAGATTAGTATCGTGCATACTTAGTAGATTAGTATCGTACATACTTAGAATATACTAAGAGGCTAGTATGTTATAGTATATATGAATAGACTAACACATTACAGTATGCAAGTCTATTAAGTATAAACGTAAACATAACTTTTATACGCTGGAAAACCAAAAACTTTATGTGACTTGCTTTATTGCAGTATTTGCTTTATTGATGTGGCTGGAACTGAACTTACAACGGTTTAGGGGTGGGCCTGTGTATAGAACACACAGTTTTTCTTTTGCCCCAGGTTCCATCATGGATTGGTGTAGCACCATTATCGAGCCTACCTTTATTTAACATTTTGATATTTTATTCATCATGGATGTTTTTATCTTAATTTTAATTTTTAAAATATTGAATCAAAATATTTATCTTGATGATTGACTTTTTTGTGTCCCCTTAAATTTTGTGCCCACCTGAACTGCTTCATCCCCTTGCTGTAATCCCAGCCGTGGCTGGCACCGTGTTTGAAGATGGACGAGGTAGATGTCTAAAGTTGGCTTTCACCTGGGTACTTCCCTTCCTGAAGGTGCATATATCCTCTCTCTACGCACTCATGATTCCTCCCTCAGCCTTTGAACATCCTACAGAATAATTCTGTCCCTCCATGCAGTCCTCAGGCAGGATCTAAGCCACTCCTAAATGACTCTTACGCACTGAGAACCTTCCCAGAAAGCATGGGCCTTGGACCCGTTGGTGGAAGTGCAGTTTCATCCCAGCCGTAGCTCTCCTTGCTGCCTCCAGCATCTTGCTTGTTAGATTCCTCAGGTCTGTGCCACTGTGCACCTCAGGGATTCATATCAAGCTTCTGAAGTGGCCTCTCACTGACCTTGAAGTGAAGGAAAGGTAGGCCCACCTTAAACCCATGGGGGAGGTTCTCGCCTTTGACATTTTTTGTCTCTAACATCTGTCTAGGTTTCTCCAAATTCTTAGTGACTACAAGGTGGTTGGTCAGCTAAGACTTGCAAAACTTTTTAAAAAGGTTTTATTGCAATATAATTTGCATACAATACAACTCATCCTTTTAAAGTGGGCAATTCAGTGGTTGTTAGGATATTCTTAGCATTATATAACGGACAGCAAATCAATTTTAGAGGATTTTTAATCAGCTGAAAAAGAGATTCCATACCCATTCGCAGAAATGCCTTATTCCCGTCACTAGCATGCCCAGCCCTAGACAAGCACTAGTCTCCTTTCTGTCTATGGATTTGCCTGTTCTGTATTTTCCATGTAAATAGAATCATACAATATGAAGTCTTTTATGACTGGCTTCTTTTTTTTTCTTTTTTAAGATAATAGATTTTATGTTATGTATTTTTATTTACAATTAAAATATATGGGAGTTGATAAAAATTTCCACAGGATTAAGAAAACATTTTTTCCTTAAACTTTTTTTTAATTGCATTTTAGGTTTTGGGGTACATGTGAAGAACATGCAGGATTGTTGCATAGGTACACACGTGGCAGTGTGATTTGCTGCATTCCTCCCCATCACCTGTATCTGGCATTTCTCCCCACGCTCTCTCTCCCCAACTCCCCAATGACTGGCTTCTTATACATGACTTCTCAAGGTTCATTCATGTAGCATGAATCAGTACTTCACTCTTTTTTACTGCCGAAGAATATTCCACTGTATGGAGAAATTTCTATTCATATTTTTTGCCCATATTTTATGAGGTTATTTTTCCACTTACAATTGTGTTTTTTTTTTGAGGTTTTATTATTTTTTATTTCAATAGGTTTTATTGGGGAACAGGTAGTGTTTGGTTACATGGATAAGTTCGTTAGTGGTGATTTCTCAGATTTTGGTGCGCTAATCACCCCAGCAGTGTACACTGTACCCAGTGTGTAGTCTTTTATCCCTCACTCCCCTCCCACCCTTCTCCCTGAGTCCCTAAGTCCATTGTATCATCCTTACGTTTTTACATCCTCATAGCTTAGCTCTCACTTATAAGTGAGAACATACAGTGTTCGGTTTTCCAATCCTGAGTTACCTCACATAGAATAGTGGTCTCCAACTCTATCCAGGTTGCTGCAAATGCCATTGTTTCATTCTTTTTATGGCTGAGTACTATTCATATGTGTGTGTGTGTGTTTGCGTGTGTGTGTATGTGTGTGTGTGTATAATACATATATATACATATCACATTTTCTTTAGCCACTCATTGAGTGTTGGGCATTTGGGCTGGTTCCATATTTTTGCAGTTGTGAATTGTGCTGCTATAAACGTGTGTGTGAGTGGCATTTTCATATAATGACTTCTTTTCCTCTGGTTAGATACGCAGTAGTGGGACTACTGGATCAAATGGTAGATCTACTTTTAGTTCTTTACAAAATCTCCATACTGTTTTTCATAGTGGTTGAACTAATTTACATTCCCACCATCAATGTAAAAATGTTCCCTTTTCACCACTTCCATGCCAACATCTATTAGTTTTTTATTTTAAAATTATGGCCATTCTTACAGGAGTAGGATGGTATCACATTGTGGTTTTGATTTGCATTTCCCTGATCATTAGTGATGTTGAACATTTTTTCGTGTTTGTTGGCCATTTGTACATCTTCTTTTGAGAATTGTCTTTTCATGTCCTTAGCCCACTTTTTGATGGGATTATTTGTTTGTTTCTTGCTGATTTGTTTGAGTTCCTTGTAGATTCTGCTCCTTGTAGATTATTGGCCCTTTGTTGCATGCATAGTTTGCAAAGATTTTCTCTTACTCTATGGGTTGTCTGTTTACTCTGCTGATTATTTATTTTGCTGTACAGAAGCTTTTTAGTTTAATTAAGCCCCACCTATTTATCTTTGATTTTGTTGCATTTGCTTTTGGGTTCTTGGTCATGAAGTCTTTGCCTAAGCAAACGTCTAGAAAGGTTTTTCTAACATTATCTTCTAGAATTTTTATTGTTTCAGGTATTCAATTTAAGTCTTTGATCTATCTTGAGTTGATTTTTGTATAAGTTAAGAGATGATGGTCCAGTATTATTCTTCTACATGTGGGTTGGCAGTTATCCTAGCATCATTTGTTGAATAGGATTTACTTTCCTCACTTTATGTTTTTATTTGCTTTGTCAAAGATCAGTTAGCTGTAAGTATTTGGCTTCATTTATGGAT
This sequence comes from Sapajus apella, assembly GCF_009761245.1. NCBI lineage: Eukaryota > Metazoa > Chordata > Mammalia > Primates > Cebidae > Sapajus > Sapajus apella. The sequence goes on along the minus strand of NW_022436999.1, from coordinate 1,405,107 downwards.
TCTCTGTTCTGTCCCATTGGCCTATGTGCCTATTTTTTTTCTTCCTTTTTTTTTTTTTTTTTTTTTGAGATGGAGTCTTGCTCTGTTGCCAGTCTGGAGTGCTGTGGCACGATCCTGGCTCACTGCAACCTCCAACTCCCTAGTTCAAGTGACTCTCCTGCCTCAGTCTCCCTAGTAGCTGGGATATTACAGGCACACACCACCACTCTCAGCTATTTTTGTATTTTTAGTAGAGACAGGGTTTCACCATAGATGGTCTCTATCTCCTGACCTTGTGACCCACCCACCTTGGCTTCCCAAAGTGCTGGGATTACAGGCGTGAGCCACTGTGCCTGGCCTATATGTCTATTTTTATACCAGTATCATGCTGTTTTGGTGACTGTAGCTGTATAGTACAGTTTGAAGTTGGGTAATATGATGCCTCCGTATTTGTTCTCTTTGCTTAGTCTTGCTTTGGCTATGTTGGCTCTTTTTTGGTTCCAAATGAATTTTAGGATTGTTTTTTTCTAGTTCTGTGAAGAATGTTGATGGTGTTTTGGTGGGAATTGCATTGAATTTGTAGATTGCTTTTGGCAGTATGGTCATTTTCACAATATTGATTCTGTCCACCCATGAGCATGGAATGTGTTTCCATTTGTTTGTGTCATCTGTGCTTTCTTTCAGCAGCGTTTTGTAGTATTCCTTGTAGAGGTCTTTCACCTACTTGGTTAGGCATATTCCTAGGTTTTGTGTATTTGTTTGTTTTACAGCTATTGTGAGAAGCTGAGTTCTTGGTTTGCGTCTCACCTTGGTCACTGTTGGTATGTAGCAGTGCTACTGATTTGTGAACATTGATTTTGTATCCTGAAACTTTGTTCCCTTTGGAGCTAATTTTTATATAGTGTATGAGGCAGAAGTCTTAATTTATTATTTTGCATGTGGATATTTAGTTGTCCCGGTACCATTTATTGAACACTGTGAGGTTTTTTTTGTTGTTTTTTGTTTTTGTTTTTTTTAATTGAGATGGAGTCTGTCTCTGTTGCCCAGGCTGGAGTGCAGTGGTACGATCTCAGCTCACTGCAACTGCTGCCTCCCAGGTTCAAGCGATTCTCCGACCTCAGTCTCCTAAGTAGCTGGGATTACAGGCATGCACCACCATGCCTGGCTAATTTTTTTTTGTATTTTTAGTAGAGACGGGGTTTTACCATGTTAGCCAGGCTAGTCTCAAATGCCTGACCTCGTGATCTGCTCACCTCGGCCTTTCAAAGTGCTAGGATTACAGATGTAAGCCACCATGCCCAACCAAAGACTATTCTTTACTTATTAAATTGTATTGGTACTTTCGTTTAAAATTAATTGACTATAAATGTAATGGTTTATTTCTCAGTTCTATTCTATATAAATAGACATATATATATGTCTATTTTATGACAGTATCTCAGTGTCTTGATTACTGTAGTTTTATTGTAAGTTAATATGGAACTGTCCAATTTTGTTCTTCTTTTTCAAGATAGTTTGGCTATGTTGGGTCCCTTGTATTTTGATACAAATTTTAGGATCTGATTGCCAATTTCTGTAAAGAAGCCAGCTGGCATTTTGATAGGAATTATCCATGAATATTGGATATCTTTTCATTTATTTAGATATTCTTTTAATTTCTTTTCATAATGTTTTATAGTTTTTAGAATATAGGTTTTGTACTACTTCTGTCGAAGTTATTCCTAAGTATTCTTTTCTGAGGCTATTCTAAATAGAATTGTATTCTTAATTTATTTTTGAAATGTTCAATGAAAGTGTTTAGAAATACAGTTGATTTTTGTATATTGATCTTGTATTGCAATTTTGCTGAATTCATTTATTAATTCTAAGATTTTTTAGTGTATCATTTGGAGTTTTTTATCTACAAGATCATGCTATCTGCAAATAGCATTTTACCTCTTCCTTTCCAATCTGGATGCCCTTTCTTTCTTTCTTTTTTCTTTCTTTCTTTCTTTCTTTCTTTCCTTCCTTCCTTCCTTCCTTCCTTCCTTCCTTCCTTCCTTCCTTCCTTCCTTCCGTCTTTCCTTCTTTCCTTCCTTCTTTCTTTCTTTTTTTTTTTTTTTTTGTCTAATTGTCGTGGATAAGATCTCCAGTGCAATGTGGAATATAAATATCAAGACAAGATATCAAAAGAATACAGTCTTTTACCCTTAAGTAAGATGTTATAATTGAGTTTTCATAGATGCCATTTTTCAGGTTAAAGAAATTTCTTTCTAGTTCTAATTTGTTCAATGTGTTTATCATAAAAGGGTTTGAATTTATTCAAATTTTAGTTGTGCAATTATTGAGATGATCATGTGGATCTTATTCTATTAATATGCTATATTAATTGATTTTTTGATATTAAACTACCTTGCTTTCCTGGGATAAATATCAGCTATGGTGTACAATTTCTTATACGTGTTGCTGGATTGGTTTGGTGGTATTTTGTTGAGGATTTTTGTGTCCCTATTTATGAGTTATTGGTTTGCAGGGTTTTTTTTCTTCTGATATGTTTGTCTCATTTTGATGTCTGGCTAGTACTAGCCTAATAGCACAAATTGGGAAGTAGTTTCTCCCCTTCTGTATTTTGGAAGAGTTTGGGAAAACTGGTATTGCTTCTTTAAATGTTTAGTAAAAGTCAGCAGTAAAGACCAGGCTTTTCTTCACAATTTTTTTATTACTCACCCAATCTCTGTACTTATTATATATCTATTTAGATTTTCTATTTATTCTTGAGCCAGATTTGGTAGTTTGTATCTTTCTAAATATTCTTCCATTTTATCTATGGTATCTACTTTGTTGGCATGTAGTTGTTTCATAGTTTTCTTTTATAATTATTTTTATTTCTGTAGAATTGGTATTAATAATCTCTCTTCATTCCTAGTTTTAGTAATTTGAGTCTTCTCTCTCTTTTTTTCTGCCAGTCAAGTTAAAAGTTGAAACTTTAAAATCTTTTCAGGTAACTGACTTTTGTGTTCATTGATTTTCTCTATTGTTTTTCTATTATCTGTTTCATTTATTTCTGCTCTAATCTTTATTATATCCTTCTATTTGTTTGCATTTAAGTTGCTCTTCTTTTTCCATCATCTTGAGGTAGATTATTGATTTGCAATTAATTTTTTTTCCATTTTTAGAATGGATTTACACATAATTTTAAAATAAATAAAACTTTAAATAAAAAAAGTTTTGGCCGGGCGTGGTGGCTCAAGCCTGTAATCCCAGCACTGTGGGAGGCCGAGGCGGGTGGATCACCAGGTCAAGAGATCGAGACCATCCTGGTCAACATGGTGAAACCCCGTCTCTACTAAAGCTACAAAAAAAATCAGCTGGGCATGGTGGTGCGTGCCTGTAATCCCAGCTACTCAGGAGGCTGAGGCAGGAGAATTGCCTGAACCCAGGAGGCGGAGGTTGCGGTGAGCCGAGATCGCGCCATTGCACTCCAGCCTGGGTAACAAGAGCGAAACTCCGTCTCAAAAAAATAAAAATAAAAATAAATAAAAAAAGTTTTTATTGATGCATCATATTTCTATATATTTATGGAGTACATATGATATTTTATTACATGCCTAGACTGTTTGATGACCAAGGCAGGGTATTTGAGGTCCTCAAAACCTTGCACTTTTTTTTTTTTTTTTTGCAAAATACCTCTTAATCTCATATTGAAAATGCAGCTTGTATGTGGGTACAGGATGGCTATAAGAAAGGCATAGCTATAGACTGTAATATTGATTTTTTAAAAGTGAAGTTGTTATATGACAACATAAAGCAAAAGGAAGGTCTAATGCTGGGGAATTTAATGTCTACAAAAAATGGTTTGATAACTTTAGAAAGAGGTATGGCTTTAAAAAAGTGTCAATATAACAGGAGAAGCAGCTTATACCAACCAAGATGCAGCACATGAGTTCCCAGATTAAGAAAATCATTGAGAAGAAAGGATATCTGCTTGAACATATTTTTAAATGTAGATGAAAGTGCCCTACTCTGGCAAAAAATGCTGTGAAGGACATTTATTAGTAAGGAAGATAAGTGAACACCAGAATTTAAAGCAGGAGGGAATAGGCTACTCAACTCTTTGTGCAAATGCAGTTAGGTTTATGATCAGGATTTCCTTTATATATAAAGCTGCCAACCCCCAAGCCTTGAAGGGAAAAGATAAACACCAGTTGCCAGGCTTTTGATTGCGCAAGAAGGCCTGGGCAATGAGAAACCTTTTCCTAGATTGGTTCCATCAATGGTTTGTCACTGAAGTCAGAAGGCACCTCGACAGAAAGAGACTTACTTTTAAAGTCTTTTTTTTTTTTTTTTAATATTGGCCAATGCCCCTGGCTGCCCAGAACCCCATGAGTTTAGCACTGAAGGTGTTAAAGTGGTCTACTTGTTCCCAAACACAACATCTCTAATTCAGCCTCCAGATCAAGAGGTCACAAGAACCTTTAAGGGAGATTAAACATGGTACTCTATAGAAAAGATTGTTAATGCTATGAAAAAAACCCCTATAGAGAGACTATCATGAATGTTTGGAAGGATTACATCCTTGAAGATACTATTATTGTTGTCGAAAAAGCTGTGAAAGGCATCAAGCTTGAAACAATAAATACCTGTGGAGAAAACTGTGTCCAGATGTTGTGTATGACTTCGCAGGATTTATGACAGAGCCAATCAAGGAAATCATGGAAGAAGTTGTGGCTATGGCAAAAAGGTGGGGAGAGGGGTGAAGGATTTCAAGAGATAGATCTTGGGGAAGCTCAAGAGCTAATTGATATCGCACCACAGGAATTACAGAAGATGACTTGTCAGAGAAGAGTGCTTCCAAACCACTGCTGGATGAAGAGGAAGACATAGAAGAAGAGTGCCAGAAAATAAGTTGACTTTACACAATCTGGTGGAAGGGTTCTGATGATTCAAGACTGCTTTTGACTTCTTTTTCAACGTGAACCCTTTTGTGAGATGGGCACAAAATGGTGGAAGAAAGATTGGTATAGAAATGTTTTTAGAGAAATGAAAGAGCAAAAAAGACAGAAATTATGATGCATTTCCATAAAGTTACAGCAAGTGTGCCTGCTTCTCCTCCCTCCCCCTCCACCTCCTCCACCTCTGCCACCTCTGCCACCTCTGAGATAGCAGGACTAACCTCTCCTCTTCCTCCTCCTCAGCCAACTCAACGTGAAGACGGCAAGGATGAAGATCTTTATGATGCTCCAATTTTACTTAATGAATAGTAAATACATTTTCTGTTTCTATGGTTTTCTTAATATTTTCTTTCCTCTAGCATATTTTATTGTAAGAATACAGTGTATAACACATATAACATACAAAGTATGTGTTAATTGGCTATTTATGTTATAGATAAAGCTTCTGATCAACAGTAGGCTACTAATAGTTAAGTTTTGGGGGAGTCAAGAGTTATATGTGGAATTTCGACTGCATGGAGAGTAGGGGAAGCCAGAGTCCCCATCCTCTGTGTTGTTCAAGAGCCCACTGTATTTGCCATGTCTCCTTAGACTCCTCTTGACTGTGACAGTTTTCAGACTTTCCTTGTTGTTAATGACCTCAGCAGTTTTGAGGAATACTGATCAGTTATATTGTAAGACATCCCTGTGCTGAAACTTGCCTGATGTTTTTCTCAGTGTTACAATGGGGAGGTAGGTTTTTAGGAGACAATTCACAGAAGTAAAGTGTCATTTTTATCACATCATATTAAGAGTACACACTGTCAACAAGATTTGTAACTGTTGATGTTGACCTTAATCATCTGGCTGAGGTAGCGTTTGTCAGGTTTCTCCACTGTGAAGTTACTCTTTTTTTTTTTCTTTAATCTTCTTTCCATACTGTACGTTTTGGGTGGAAGTCATTATGTACAGCCCACACTTAAGTAGTATGGAGCGATGCCCACCCCTTTAGGGTGGAGTAGCTACGCAATTTATTTGCATTCCGTAAGTGCAAAACTAGTTTTTAACCAATTCCTGAGCAGGTCCTTTGAAGTGAGTACTTGCTCGCCATGTGCTGCGGCTGATCCGTAACTTAGACTGAGGGCATTGTAACATCCTGGCATCTTATAACAAGATTATTTGGCACTTTACCAACAAGCCCCTCTTTAATGAGATCTGCAATAGATGTGCATTTGTCTGACCTTTTTTTTTTTGAGACGGAGTCTCGCTCTTTCACCCAGGCTGGAGAGCAGTGGTACAATCTCAGTTCAATATAACCTCTGCCTTCTGGGGTCAACTGATCTTCCCACTTCAGCCTCCCGAGTAGCTGGGATTACATCCACACACCACTATGCCTGGCTAATTTTGTAATTTTTTTTTTTTTTTTGGTAGAGATGGGGCTTCACCATGTTGCCCAGGCTGGTCTTGAACTCCTGGGCTGAAGCCATCAGCCTGCCTCAGCCTCCCAAAGTGCTGGGATTACAGACATGAGCCACCATGCTCTGTTTATTTGACATTCCTATGATAGTAAGCAAAGTCTTAGGGCAAGAAGTATCAAGTGGTTGTGACATAGCCAGAAGTTAGATTTCTAATGTTCATGGTGGTTAGTTTTAGCTTAATTTAGGCATATCCTGTGCCACTTGTAAGTTAAGCAGAGTAAATGTGCATTCCTTCTAGATTATCTGGTTAACTTGGACAAGCGTGTGTCTACATGTATGAGGCAGTATGGACAGAGGAGATGGGAAGTGGAGAGGTGGAGATTGTAAATATTTGCAATAGCTGAGGCCTGGCTCATGATCCAGAGAGGAGCCCAGATAGCAGCCCAAGGGCAAAACTCAGGACGGCACAATGGCATTAGGAATATGACAGCTGAAAAGTTCTTCTTGGTGCAAACCCCACGAAAGTAGTTTATTTGAAGTAGGTTGTGTCCTGGCCTGCTTCCTTGTTTCTTGGCTTTCAAGTAAACTAAAGTTGGGCTTTGGCTCTTAGAGTACTGTCTGCCAAGCACTGACCCCCAGGGGAAGCTAGTATCCACTGTGCCTTTGAGCCTCCCCTGGGGTGTGATACCAGCATGGCTGCTCTACCAATTTGCTCTGTGACCTTGGGCAGGCTCCTTGACCTATCTGAGCCTCAGCTTCCTTATCTGGAAAACAAGACTGGAAGGGACTGAGTAAATAATCTCTAGGGTCTCTTCCAGCCCTAATCGCCTATGCCAGATTTCCTGGCTGTTTTGAGCCCATTGTCCATTATAAAATGACCCCAAGAAAAACCTAGACTGATGTTTCTGTATAGCTGCAATATAAATTAGGCAGCGTCAAGAGATGCACTTACTGCTTTTGGTTTGGTATTTTTCTCCTGTCCTTCTCTCCTTACCCTTGCACACGCTATTCTTCCTAGTATATTTTCAGAGACCAAAACCTCCCTTAATCTTTAAACTCAGATGACATCGAAAAGACATGAGGCTTCCAATAAATACTTTAATGAAGTAGAACGACTGTTTTAGTTAGTGAGGGAAACCTCTGCAAACCAGCATGAGAAACAGGTTCTGAGGGCATGCCTCAATTATGTTTTCATCCAGGGAATTTTCAGTGAACAAAACATAATTCAGTGAAAGAGAAGCAAAGAAAATGTATTTGTACCCATTTGCATTCTCTTCATGGGGTGATGAATAATTCTGGAAGCCATGGTAAAAATTACAACAAAGAACTCTGTTGAGACTCAGTTGGTAAACATCACACTTCAATTGTTTTCCGTATGTAAAAGATTGGGGAAGTGGTCAAATATTGTTAGATTGCAAGAGCTTTGCCAAAAGCTCACTGAATTTTTCACGGATGTTCTACCTGCCTCTCCTGAAAACCACTGCAATGTCTTTTCTGCTACATATCAGAAAATGTATTAGGGGCATTTTCTGAACAGGGAAGAGGAAAAAGGAGAAGTAGTTTCAGAGAGATTAAATTAGTGCAAAAGTAACCAACCAAAACATAGGTTCAGCAAAGGCCTAGTGTCTGACATGTCTCAAGAGTGGCAGTGTAGGCCAGGTGCAGTGGCTCATGCCTGTAATCCCAACACTTTGCGAGGCCGAGCTGGGCAGACCATTTGAGGTCAGGAGTTCAAGACCAGACTGACCAACATGGTGAAACCCCGTCTCTACTAAAAATACAAAACAAAACAAAACAAAAAAAATAGCCAGGCATGGTGGTACATGTCTGTAGTCCAGCTACTTGGGAGCCTGAAGCAGGAGAATCGCTTGAACCCGGGAGGCTGAGGTTGCAGTGAGCTAAGATCGTGCCACTGTATTCCAGCCTGGGCAACAAAAGTGAGACTCCATCTCAAAAAAAAAAAAAATAGAAGGGTGGTCCAGTGTAATGTGAAGAGAACTGGATTTGGAGCCAAAGGCCAGAGATATCATCAATCTGATCCCATCTTCAGAACCTTAGCCCTTTCAACTACAGATCTACCACAGAACCACAAAGGAGATTTGCTTTACATGATTGTTGTAAACCTCAAAAAAAAAAAAAAAAAAAGATTTGTAAAAGTGCTTTTAAAACAGTAACTCATATTGGCCACTGTCATGAAGAGGTCATGCTTCTTGGAAGCAGAAATGCATTTTCAACAAACAGGATTGTTGTGAGGGAGGCTGTATTTGGGGACGGTGAGGGCTTTAGTGATTTGTTCCCCATTCTTTCCACAGGTGTCTCTTCCTGCAGCAACATACTTGTAACCAATGAGACAATTCTCAGGGGAATTGCCACAGGGGGCTGGTATGGGAACCAGGCTTTGGGATCCAGACTGGGGAGTTATTTGAGGATCTTGTAATACACAAGGGAGGGGCTAGCGCACCACAGGGGCCCAGAAAATGGCCACAGCCTGCCTCCAAGGACCATCTCATCCCTCCTTCCTAGCCAGAACATGTTTTGATCTTAGATGTATGGTTAAAATAAATATCCTAAAGAACAGAGTCAGAGTCGAAGTCGGAGGTCTAGGAGTCACTTTTTTTAGTTAACTCATTTCCTTCTACTGTCTGAAAGTGAACGTCTTTAGGCGTCCAGGGTCCTCACTCCTCCCAGATTTACTCCCTTCCTTTGATTTTTGATCACTTACCCCACCCCACAGCCTTCCCTCCCTGGTAGTCTTATATCCCTCCTAGAGATTTTCATTCCTTCTTGTGTAATAAAGAAATCTTAACCTCATGTTCCTGTTATGTTGCAAACTCTGGCTCCTTGGGTTTCCATGGGATGGTAATGAAGGGTTTCCTTTGCTGACTCTAAGTAGTGTATGATGGGTGGGAAAGCAGAGGAGTAATTGGCTATGCCAGGAAAAGGAAATGTGGCATGAGGTATGAGTTCGGGTTAGGTGCTCTACCAGACAAAATTGGGATGAGTTTTCTCCTAAAGAGGAAGAGAGACAGAGAGATAAAGAAGAGGGCGAGAAGAGGAAGAGGAGGGAAAGGAGGAAGAAAGAGGAAGAGGAAGAAGAAGAGAAGAGAAAGAGGAAGAAAGAGAATAGAAGGGAAGGGAATGGGGAAAGGGATCTTAATACCCTTCTATTTTTAAGTGGAATAATTTTAAATTCTAATTAAAAAAATTCAACTGAGAGCATAGATAGATGGTTGAAAGCCACTTAAAGTGTAAACTATAATATCCATATGACAATGAGGGACATTGAGAGCAAACTGAAGTCAATAATAATTATAGCCATCTGGGTGTGGTCTTGAGGCTCCATAATGAATTTCCACAATGAATAGCAAAGATGGCACTATCAAAGCTATTACAAGTGGATCGCATATCTGATTGAATGTTTCTTTAACTTGACCAAAAGGACTTGGCAAATCAACACATTTTCACCCACACATCATTTAAAAATAAAGCAAACCAAGCACGATCAAATGTCAAATTCATTAATGGCCTTTTAGTCCAGTAAGAAGGTAAAGATGCAGTTGACTTAAGTCTCTCACTCAGGGTTCAGGTATGTCTTTTGAAGTTGCAAAATGCATCATTTCAGCTCAGCTGTCTCTTCCTGAGTGTAAACACAGTCAGATCCATCACATAGGGGTCAACCAAGTTTTCACCTATTAAGTCATTCTTAAAGTTTGAAAGAAGCTTCAAGCAATTTTTATTTGCTTTCCATTGTATTATTTCTAGCTCAGACAGCTTTCTTGTTAGCCGTAAGACTTTGAGACTCCTTCAAAATTTGTATAATTGATTTTTAAATGTTACTGTGATAATGATTGTTCAATGATCAGTTTAATCAAGCAAGAGACATAAATGTTTAGGCCCATTTGTGCTTCCTTAACAGTAAAGCCCAGGTTTTAAATAAGCATCTAAGTACATCCTACGCCTTTTAAATTGCTCATAGACTTTTACACTGATTCACTTGTTATGGTTTTGAAGACTCACCTTATTTTTTATACAAAGGTATCTAAGAGGCAGGGAGCATGCATTCAGTTAGCATGAGCCAATGCTCATATATGCTTGCAGACAGAGCTCAGGAGAGGCAGCAGGTACCAAAGCCATGCCATGGCCATACACCTTAGTCACACCCCAATTTATTTAGCTTATTTCACCTCAAAGGGTCTAAGTCTTGATTTTCTCAGCAAGCATCAGTGTTCTCAGCTGGTCAGTGGTAAAAATAGCATCTAACCTGTGTAAAGAACAGTGGTTTGAATATCAGCCTTTTTTAGAGAAATCTAAAAGCTTGTGCTAGCCCATATCTGTATGTGATCTCAACTAGGAGAAGGCGCTCATTAAAATTTTCAAGCAAAGAATCAGATGGTTGTTTGTTTTTGTGGAGAAAACTTAAGACCTTGTGGCAAAAGTAAAGGCATAAATGAGTGAATGATTTCATTGCTGACCTTGATCATAAAAAGTGACTCACTAGGTTGCTTTTCACAACAACATTCTTTTCAAGACTGAACTCTCTCAACACAAAGGCAAAAATAAATATTTTGAAATTGCATTTGATTTGATCACAAGTAAAAAGAAGCCTGAGAGTCAGATAAAGACAGTCGATTATGGAGACCATGAGTCACTTAAAATTTTTTATGTGCATCCAAAATTACATCATTGCTGGTAAAATAAGGAATAATGTTGCTAGTCACCTTTTATCATGGAAAAAGCCACTTTACCTATGTTCTCTGAGATGATAAAAGAGCCCAAAGAGGCTCCTTCAAATCATCATGCGACATAAGCAACTTGACCTCTTCACAAAGACACAATTGTTGAGTTTGCATCGACTGAAGTTCAGTAGCCTGAAAACATTGTGTTACATTACCTCTCGCGTATAATTCTGGCATCTCTCCTGGGTAGTTATTGTGATATTTGTTAGGCTGTTAAAAAGTTGTAGCCATTATATTAGTATAACCTGTGCTTATAAATATTATGACAGAAGAGACATTGCCTCTGTGGTGAATGTCTTCTAATATGTCCCCTTCATGCCCTAGCTGGCTTTTGAACCCAGGAGTCCCAGCTCTCTGTCCTGCTGAAGCAGACCACACTTTTCACTGCTCTGTTTTCTCTGCTACTTCCTGTCTTTTTCAGACTTGGATAAGCAGGTCACACAATGATCACTTCCTCCTTGCAGTAGAGTGAAAAGAGCTCTTCTTGACCCAGGAGTTCTTTGCAAAGTGCTCTTTACAGTCATTTCTGGCCCTACTCCAAGTTATATGGCAGGTAATAATAAAAGTTCCTGTTGAATGCTCTTCTTTGTTATGTTCTGTGGACATTTCCATTCTGGATACTTGGGCTCTCAATCCAGTTTTTGAAAAGTCTTCTTTCATCGTGGCACGCTCGTTGCCTTTGCTGGTTTTGGGTGTCTGGTATTTTTGGTCTGTGGCCCACTTTTTTCCCTGGGTTTTCAGTAAGTGGTCATTTAAATAGTTTCTAGGCTTTCTGTGCTTTTCCCCCTCTTTTTCTTTTTTAAAACATCTTATCTTGTAACTCTTCTTTTACATATTTTTTGAACTAGTATCAAATTTCCCTTTTCTAGCGTTGAATACCTAGACAATGGAGATCCTTGTTTTTTTCCTCTCCCTGTGGAGAATGGAGTCAGGGTAGCGATGGAGTTGAATTGTGGTCTGGTTTGTATGTTTGTCTCCTCCACAGCTCATGTTGAAACTTAATCCCTAATGTGGCAGTATTGAGAGGCAGGGCCTTTAAGGCAATTTAAAAACTAAGAGCTGATTGGATCATGTGGGCTCTGCCCTTACGGATGGAATGGATTAATGGGTTCATAGACTGATGGGCTATCGTAGGAGTGGGACAGGTGGCTTTAAAAGAATAAGAGAGTTTGGAGCTAGTGTACTCAGCCCCCTCACTGTGTGACGCCCTATGCTGCCTCAGGACTCCGCAGAGTCCCCACCAGCAAGAAGGCCCTCACCAGATGCAGCCCCTCAGCCTTGGACTTATTAGTTTTTTTTTTTTTTTTTGAGACATAGCCTTGCTCTGTCTCCCAGGCTGGAGTGCAGTGGCATGATCTTGGCTTACTGAAACCTCTGCCTCCTGGGTTTAAGCGATTCTCCTACCTCAGTCTCCCGAGTAGCTGGGATTACAGACATGCACCACCACACACAGCTAATTCTTTATTTTTAGTAGAAAAGGCATTTTGTCACGTTGGCCAGGCTGGTCTTGAACTCCTGACCTCAGGCGATCTGCCCACCTCAGCCTCCCACAGTGCTGGGATTACAGGCATGATCCACTGTGCTCCGCCAGACTTCTCAATCTTAATGATGGTAAGAAATTCATTCCTTTTCTTCATAAATTACCGAGTTTCAGGTATTCTGTCATAAGCAACAGAAAATGGATTAAGACAAATTGAACTAACATTTATTATATATACAATATAGACATTATATGTGGATTTTTTTTTGTCTCACAAATGCTTATGCCTGAGATTATAATAGTTAATATTTATTAAGCATTTACCACCTAACTAGCAATCAGGTTTTATGCCAAGTGACTTGTGTGCACTATCTCATTTGAGACTTATGAAATTATAGTAGGTGGGCTATATTATTTCCTCCATTTAAAATATAAGGAAGCTGAAGTTCAGACAGGTCAAGTGACTTGCCCAAGGTCACACAGCTAGTAAGCAGCTGAAGTGAGCTTCACACTCAGTCCAAAGCTTTGGCAGCTATGCACGTGATCACACTGTTAAAAAGTGTCTATCAATGGATGAATGGATAAAGAAATGCAGTAGATAGTATTTTATGGAATACCGTTCAACCATAAAAAGAATGAAGTCCTATCATCTGCAGAAATATAGATGAAACTGGGGATTACTATGGTGAATAAAATAAGCCAGACATAGCCAAATATTGCATGTTTTCACTTACATGTGGGAGCTAAAAAAGTTGACCTCACGGAGGTAGAGAGTAGAATGATGATTACCAGAGGGTAGGGAGAGCGCATGGATGGCAGAGGGGGTGAAGATAGGTTGGTTAATGGGTACAAACATATAGTTAGATAGAAGGAATAAGTTCTAATATTTGATAGCAGAGTAGGTGATTATAGTTAACAACTAAGTATTGTGTATTTCATAATAGCTAGTAGAGAGACTTGAAATGCTTCCAACTCATAGAAATGATAAAAGCTGCAGGTGATGGGTATCCTAAATACCATGACTTGATCATTACACATTATCGTTACATGTATAACACATTGTTACACGTTAACGTTACCTTCCTTAACATTCCATGCATGTAACCAAACATCACCTGTACCCCATCAATATGTATAGATACTATGTATCAGTTAAAAAAAGAAGTAAATTTAAAAGAAAAACAAACAAAAAGTGTTACAGCAGGGTTCACAACCAGACTGGCCTGGCTGTGATGTCCAGGCTCCTTCCACTGTAGCACCTCTGCCTCCCTCATTATCATATGCTATTACATTCAACCCTGGGGTGTGTAATTGAATAGTCTTGTGACTAGTGACCCTTGGTGGAAAGGTAATACCCCTACATTCCCTCTAAAGGTGTTTAAGCCATGATATGGCTGAACAATTGTAGTCAAAAATGGGTATTAAAAAAGACAAAGGATCTAATGTATACTGAAGTTTGAATAATTTGCAACATAATTAATGATATTGTGAGGTTACTTCCATACTCGATGCAAAAGAATCATCAGCCCTGTTTGAGCCTGTGGATGATATTCCCTGTGGGTCAAATTGCCCACATTTTTGAAATAGAGAAGTTGAACTTGTAAAGGACTTTAATTCATTCATTTATTCCCTCATTCATTAATCCATTTGTTCAATTCATTTCATGTTTATTAAGTTCCAACAATGTGCCAGCTACTGTTGTAGATAATGTGGCTATAAACTAAACAAGACAGAAGAAGCCACTGTTTTCTCAGATTGTAGTCTGAGGTTTAAGCAGGGGCTCATGAACTGGTTTCATGTACATTTTTACAAGATCGCTCTGGCTGCTAGAAGGAGAATGGGGCAAGAGAAGAGGGAGGTGGATTAGTTGAGAGGATTTTGTTGTATTATAGGCAAGGAATGATGGTAACTTGGCTCATCAAGGGTGAGCGACGTGAAAGGGATGAGGAAGCTGGGTTCAGGATACATTTTGAAGTAAAAGCCATTTGGCTTTTGCCATCAGATGGGTTGTAGGCACTGAGAGAGAGCTGAAGATGATTCCCAGTTTTTTGGCCCAAGCAGCTGGATGAATGGAAACACCATTGTCTGTGTAGGGGAGCCACGTGGGAACAACAGGCTTGGGAAGGAAGGCAGATCAATGTTCTGTTTTGGCTGCTTTATGTTTGAGATGTCCTTTATGTTTGAGATGGCTTATTCCCGCGGCCATGTCCAGGAGTGGAGGCTGGGTGGATATGGACCTCAGAAAAGTTCAGGCACTCCATGCAGTTGATGACCGCACCCCAGCTCACTCACAAGTAGATCAGCTGGACCAGAGTTAAGGTTTCTGGCCTGTTTGAGCCAGCAGTGGTTGACTGTACATTGTGTGGACCTGGAGGAAACACACGTGTTTTCTCTAATGTGTGCTCCCGAGAGGCACCCAACCCCCTAGTGTCCCTCCCACAGAGGAAACCCCCAGGCAGAGGACATGGGTCCTCAGGCTCCAAGAGACACCCCTAGTGGCTGACCAGAAGAGGTTTTGATCAGCAGACAACCTATTAGGTTACTTAACTTCCCTATCCCCACTGCCTACGTCTGTGGTTGATAATAGTAAATACCTTGAACAGCCAGGCACTGTTATAAGCACTTTAATGTATTATCTTGTTAATCTTCTGTGCCTCCCATGTGGAAGGCACTCGTACTATCCCCATTTGATACAGTGTGGGCTGCCAGGCTGGCCTGGCCTCTGACCCACTGGTGCCAACAGGCTTCCCCTTCCTCATCCCTGCTCCTGCTGCCCTTCTGAGGCCCCCTTCCCTTCCTTGCTAAGCCTGGCACAGTGACAGGGTTTCTGCTTAGCCCTCAGGGCCTGATTATTCTCCTCTGACACCTGTAGAGCTGAGGGAGCACCAGCCCGGCTCTCTGCTTTGGGGTCTTCAGTCAAGTACTATTTAGAAAAGGCAAGGCCCCCTTCTAGCTTGACGTCTGAAGCACCCTGATAATCCCCAGAGAATTTACTGAACAAAGCTCGACAAAGATCCAAATCGTGGGAAGAGAAAGCCTCATGGTTCTTAGTACTGGGTACAGTACATCCCCTGGATTAGGGCAAAAGCTGCCCAGCAGATCCACTTGCTTCTGCTATGTTTCATCAAGTCTTCTTTTGGGTCATTTAGTGATGTTTAAACATTTTCTCTATATCCTTGTACACTTTTTGTTAAACTCATTGCTAGTATCTTTATCTTTTCATTTTTCATTTTTTTGAGAGGGAGTCTCATTCTGTCACCCAGGCTGGAGTGCAGTGGCACCATCTTGGCTCACTGGAACCTCCACTTCCCAGGTTCAGGCGATTCTTCTGTCTCAGCCTCCTGAGTAGCTGGGATTATAGACATGCACCACCATTCCTGGCTAAGTTTTGTATTTTTAGTAGAGACAGGGTTTTGCCATGTTGGCCAGGCTGGTCTTGAACTCCTGACCTCAGGTGATCCACATGCCTCCGCCTCCCAAAGTGCTGGAATTACAGGTGTGAGCTACTGTGCCTAGCTAGTATTTTATCTTTTATGTTGCTGCTTAAATATAAAAAAATTCTGTGCCTGCTAACTGGTGGTTGTTTATATATATGAAAACTATAGGTTTTGCATACTTACTTTGTATCCAACTGGAGTAGTGAACTCTTTCATTGTAAGCAGTGGATTTTCAGGGATAAAACAGATCTATCTTGTTGAGAAGTATCCATATACTCCTACTTTAGTATGTGTTTTTATGAAGATTGGCTTACTGGTTTTGTCAAATGCTGTTTCAGCATCTATGAACATGATTATATGATTTTCTCTTTAGAGCTAGTAATAAGATAAATTATGTTAATAGCTTTTCTAATATTGAATAGTCTGAGCATTCCAGGAGTAAATCCTACTTGGTCATGATGTATTCATTTTATTTTTTATTTTAAAATTTTATTTATTGAGACAGAGTTTCACTCTGTCACCCAGGCTCGAGTGCAGTGGTGCAATCTTGGCTTCCTGGGTTCAAGTGATTCTCCTGCCTCAGCCTCCCAAGTAGCTAGGACTACAGGTGCATGCCACCACACCTGGCTAATTCTTGTATTTTTAGTAGAGATGGGGTTTCACCATGTTGTCTAGGCTGGTCTCAAACTCCTGATCTCAAGTGATCTGCCCGCCTCGCCCTCCCAAAGTGCTGGGATTACAGGAGTGAGTCACCGCTCCCAGCTATGTATTAGTTTTAATGAGTTATTGGATTTAGAATTGATGACCTTATATGAGACTGATTTATAGTTGGTTTGTTTTTATACACTTGGACAGATTTTAAAAAAATTATTATATTGGCTTTATGGAAAGAATTTGAAAACTTGCCTCATTTTTTCATGCTCTGAAACGGTTTGCACTATTAGAATTCTGTTCTTTGAGAGTCTGATAGAATTCCTCAGCTTTTTGATGCTCCTTTTTGGGGGTCAACTCTCACAACTTGCTCTTTTTCCTATAGAATAGATCTGTCTTGATTTTTCTCTTTCTTCTGCATTAGTTTTATTGTTATATTTTCCTAGAAAATTGTTCATTTCCTTCATATTAATAAGTTGTAGCTTTCTTAGTTACCTCTGTATCTATGGCTGCTATCCTACAATTGGTTATTATGTGTGTATGTACTTTAGTTCTTTCTTTCCTCACTGGCTATTAGTGGTTTGTTGCATGTTGGGTTCCCCTGGGGGGAGGACTGTGAAGGGGAGCTGAGTGTCCAAACATTTATCAGGCAATGCCACTGAAATAAACACCTGTAAAAGGGAGGGGAAGGAAGTAGGAGAGAACAGAAGGAGAAGTTTTGCTGTGATGCAGTTCCAGAAAACCTCTGGTGACCTCATGGGCAGCTCTGGAACTAGAATAGCCCTTCACTGTTGTTTCCTATTAGTCTGGGATGTTTGGCTTCTGTTCCTGCTTTGAACAGCTAGTGGAGACACACCGCTCCAGAAAGGGGTGCAACTTTGAGTGAGGGGCAACCTGCAGCACAGCATAGGAGAATGAAAATCAGCTTCCCCCCATCCTTCTTGGTGCCTTGGCTGGGCTATGAATTAAACAAACCTAAAACAGTTCAACAGGAGAAAATTGTATTTAATTGTGTGCACATCCTGGGGAGTCCCATAAAATATGAGACTAGAAGAAGGGTCAATCAATTGAAGCTTAGACAATATCCTGAGCTACAAGATGAAGGGGAAGCTTATACAGTGTATTAGTCCACCTTGCGCTGCCATAAAGAAATACCTGAGAGGGCACAGTGGCTCACACCCGTAATTCTAGCACTTTGAGAGGCTGAGGCGGGCAGTTCACGAGGTCAGGAGTTTGAGACCATCCTGATCAACCTGGTGAAACCCTGTCTCTACTAAAAATACAAAAATTACCTGGATGTAGTGGCATTTGCCTGTAATCCCAGCTACTCAAGAGGCTGAGGGCAGAATTGTTTGAACCCAGGAGGCAGAGGTTGCAGTGAGCCAAGATTGTGCCACTGCATTCCAACCTTGGCGACAGAGCAAGATGCCATCTCAAAAAAAAAAAAAAAAAAAAAAAAGAAAGAAAGAAAAACCTGAAATGGGTAATTTATAGAGAAAAGATATTTGATTATATTGCTTTTATTTGTGTTTATTTATTCTGTTTTCTTTCTGTTTATATTGTTTATTTACTTTTTGAGTCAGATGCCTAATTCATATGTTCTTTTTTCTTTCATGTTTATTTTTATGAATATTTGTAAGGTGGTTTATTTTCCTCTCAATATGACTTTAGCTGTATTTCATAGGTTCTGACACATCTTGGTTATTTTTTTCCTAGAAAGTCTGCAGCTTTTGTTTGTATGTTTTTTGGCCTTAAACCTCTTAAGTTGTTTAAGAGTTTTTAAAAATTTGCAGGTGAAAGAAACTTTCTGTTTTCTGATTGTTGTTAATTTCTAATTTTATTGCCTTTGACTAGAAAATGTTATATGTACTGTTTCTAGTGTAAACCAAAAAAAAAAATGCTAAGCCCCCGATGTGGTTGGATCTGTGGCCCACTCCACAACAACCCAATCTAGGCAGGACTTCAAATGGCCCAGATCCCTCAGGAATTGAGGTGTGGGTCATCCTACTGCTGGTACCAATTTTCTATATTAGACTGTTCTCACATTGCTATAAATAAATACCTGAGGCTGGGTAATTTATAAAGAAAAGAATATTAATTGGCTCATGGTTCTGCAGGCTTTACAGGAAGCGTGGCACCAGCATCTGAGGAGGTCTCAGGGAGCTTTTACTCATGGTGGGAAGCGAAGCAGGAGCAGGCACTTCACATGGCAAAAGCAGGAGCAAGGGATAGGGAAAGGTGCCACACACTTTTAAACAATCAGATGTCATGAGAACTCCCTCACTCATCACCAAGGGGATGGACTAAGCCATTCATGAGGAATATGCTCCCATAATGCAAACGCCTTCCACCAAGAGGTGGGAATTACATCTCAACGTGAGATTTGCTGGGAACACAGATCCAAAACCATCTTATCCCACCACCCAACCAACTGAACAGACTCCACTCTCTTGGATAAGGGGATCTCAAGGAAATGTGACAAAAAATTAGTTCAGCCTGTAAAAGGAGGTTGACTGTGCCTTGTTACACCCTCCTCCCTTTTGGAGTTTTGGCACAACTGACTAGCATTGACATTAGAGATCATAAGACTGACAAAACAGACTCTTTGTAGCAATAAGATACCAGATTCCAACCTGACTCTGGTACAGCATCACATGACAGATAACAGGCCCTGAAGGACATCAAAGTGCTTTACCCCAAAATATATTTCTTTGACATATTTTGGAATGGCCCTGAAAAGCCATCTCTTGCGGGGGAAATTTGCATTCTGTAGACTGTCTCTTTCACTTACTAGATGTTTTCCAGAGAGTCTGATGCTTTTTAAAGTCTGAAAAGAGACATTTACCATCTATTCTCTCTGAGGCTTGCAATGTGGAGGCTTCATTTACATAAAAAGAACCTTGGCTGCCACAACTCAGGCATTTCTTTCTGCTGACTTCAACTCTTTAGGCAACTTTTTTCTTTTCTTTTTCTTTTTTTAAATTTTGAGACGAAGTTTCTCTCTTATTGCCCAGGCAGGAGTACAATGGTGCGATCTCAGCTCACCGCAACCTCCACCTCCTGGGTCCAAGCAATTCTCCTGCCTTAGCTTCCCGAGTAGCTGGGATTACAGGCATGTGCCACCACGCCCGGCTAATTTTGTGTTTTTAGTAGCGACAGGGTTTCTCCATGTTGGTTAGGTTAGTCTCGAACTCCCAACCTCAGGTGATCCGCCTGCCTCGGCCTCCCAAAGTGCTGGGATTACAGGTGTGAGCCATGTCGCCCAGCCTAGGCAAATCTTAACTCTTTCTACCAATTGCCAATCAGAAAAAATTTCAACTTCATTTAGTTATGACCTGTAAGTCCCACCTTTCCTGGCTGAATGAATGTATACTTTACATAAATTGATTTTATTGATTTATGTCTTTTCCTGTAACTTTGGTCTCCCTAAATTTTTTTTTTTTTTTTTTTTGAGACGGGGTTTTTCTCTTTTTACCCAGGCTGGAGTGCAATGGCGCGATCTCGGCTCACGGCAACCTCCGCCTCCTGGGTTCAGGCAATTCTCCTGCCTCAGCCTCCTGAGTAGCTGGGATTACAGGCACGTGCCACCATGCCCAGCTAATTTTTTGTAGTTTTAGTAGAGACGGGGTTTCACCATGTTGACCAGGATGGTCTCGATCTCTTGACCTCGTGATCCACCCGCCTCGGCCTCCCACAGTGCTGGGATTACAGGCTTGAGCCACCGCACCCGGCCTCTCCCTAAAATTTTTAAAACTAAGCTGTAACCTCACCACCTTGGGCACATGTTCTCAGAACTTCTTGAGGCTGTGTCCTGGGCCATGGTCACTCATATTTGATTCAAAATAAACCTCTTTAGGCTGGGTGAGGTGGCTCACACCTGTAATCCCAGCACTTTAGGAGGCAGAGGCAGGCGGATAGCTTGAGGTCAGGAGTTCAAGACCAGCCTCGGTAACATGGCGAAACCCTGTCTCTACAAAAAAAAAAAAAAATACAGAAATTATCTGGGCATGGTGGCATGTGCTTGTAGTCCCAGCTACTCAGGAGGCTGAGGTGGGAGGACCACTTAAGCCTGGGAAGTAGAGGTGTAGTGGTCCATGATCATGCCACTGAACTTCAGCCTGGGTGGCAGAGTGAGACCCTGTCTCAATGAAAAAAGAGAAAAAAAAAAGAATAAACCTCTTCAAATATTTTACAGAATTTGGCTTTTTTTGGTTAACACTAGTATGTGGAATTTGTTGAGGTTTCCTTTGTGGACTTAATATATGATCAATTTTTGTGAAAGTACCATAGGTACTTAATTTTTAGGATACACAGTTTGATGTATATTAATTTAAATGTACCTTATCAATTATTTAGGTATTCCATACCTTATTTATTCTTTGCTCCACTTAATGCTTTTCTGGTTCTTATTCTAGCTTACGTTGTATTTAAGATGATGACATCTGCTTTTTTGCTTGTTTGCACTTGCTTAATATATCTCAGCACAAACTTCCGTTTCCAACCTTGCTGCATATATTCTTTTCAGGTGTGTATTCTGATTGCTGTATAGAGGTAGATTTTGTTTAGTGATCCAATCTGAACATCTTTTTGTTTTAATAAGTAAATTAAGCAATTTGTATTACTGAAGTGACAGATATGTTGGGTTTAGCTCTGACATTCTAATTTATTTAATATTTTCTGTATTTAGAGAAGTCTTTTTGCTGTTTTTCTTTTTCTTTGCATTAGTTCTCTGGTACTTCTGACATTTAGAAAGATATTTTTGTTTTGTTCATAAAATATAATTTATAATTATAATTCTATTTAATGCCCTTAGTTCTTCATTTCAAAAATGAATAAAGTGGTGAAAAGGATTCCCTTTTCTCTGCAGCTTTGCCAGCATCTGCTATGTTTTGGCTTTTAACTAGCTATTCTGACTGGTTTAAGATGGTATCTTATTGTGATTTTGATTCATATTTCTCTAATGATCACTGATATTGAGCTTTTTTTCATATGTTTGTTGGTCATATGTATGCCTTCTTTGGCAAAGTTTCTCTTCATGGTTTTATTTTGTTTTTAATGTTTTTATTTTCTTGCATATTTGTTTGTTTCTTATAGATGCTGGATATTAGGCCTTTGTCTGATGCTTAGTTTGCAAATATTTCCTCCCATTCTGTAGGCTGTCTGATTACACTGTTGGTAGATTCTTTTGCTGTCCGGAAGCTCTTAATTTAATTAGATGCCATTTGTCAAATTTTGCTTTTGTTGTGAAGACACTTTCGGCATCTTCATCATGAAATATTTGCCCATATCTATGTCCAGAATGGTATTGCTTAGATTTTCTTCTAGGATTTTTATAGTTTGGGGATTTACATTTAAGCCTGTAATCCATCTTGACTTGATTTTTGTATATGGTATAAGGAAGGGGCCCATTTGTAATCTTCTGCATATGGCTGGTCAGTTATCTCAGCACTATTTATTGAACAGGGCGTCCTTTCCCCTATGATATTTTTCTAAAATGCCTGCGTTTCCTGTGTTCCTTTCAAATTTTGCTTTTTTCTCACTGATATTTTCCCAAGTTTCACCAGCTCAAATTTTATCTCCCCCTGAAGTCTTGCCATATCTGAGTTTATTTCTTATATTTGTTCTCTCTTCCTTCCTTCCCTTTCCTTCTCTCCCTCCCTCCCTCCCTCTCTCCCTCTCTCCCTCCCTCCCTCCCTCTCTCTCTCCCTCTCTCCCTCCCTCTCTCCCTCCCTCTCTCCCTCCCTCCCTCCCTCCCTTCCTTCCTTCCTTCCTTCCTTCCTTCTTTTTTTAACAGAGTCTCACTCTGTCACCCAGGTTGGAGTACAGTGGTGTGATCTTGGTTCACTGCAGCCTTGCCATCCTGGGCTCAAGCAATTCTCCCACCTCAGCCTCCTGAGTAGCTGGGATTATAGGTGTGTATTATCATGCCCTGCTAATTTTTTATTTTTTATTTTTGTAGAGATGGGGCTTTGGTATGTTTCTCAGATGGTACCAAACTTTTGGGCTCAAGTAATCCTCCTGCCTCAGTGTCCTGTTCTTTTCCTTTGTAGAAGCAATTATTTTATTTGTTATTTTAATCCTTAATAAAATATTTTCTCATGATTTCCATCTATTTCATGGTACCATTTTCCAATAGTGATTTTACCTGTTGGTAAGTTTTACTACTTTTTTTCATCCTTTTTTTTCCTTATGGTAACCTTTTATCAGTATTCTGTTAGTTTGTTTTTTTCTTTTTCTTTTTTTTGAGACAGAGTCTTGCTCTATCACCCAGGATGGAATGCAATGGCATGATCTTGGCTCACTGCAACCTCTGCCTCCTGGGTTCAAGTGATTTTCCTGCTTCAGCCTCTTGAGTAGCTGGGACTACAGGTTGTGCCATCACACCTGGCTAATTTTTTGTATTTTTTAGTAGAGATGGGGTTTCACCATCTTTCTGGTCTCAAACTCCTGACCTCAGGTGATCTTCCCACCTCAGTCTCCCAAAGTGCTGGGATTACAGGCATGAGCCACTGTGCCTGGCCAAGAATGACCTTCTTAAAATAAAAACCAGATCATGTCATTCCCAGCTTAAAATCCTTTGGTGACTTCATACTTCATATAGAATAAAATCAGAATTTCTTCCCAGTACTATTAAGACTCCTGTGACAGTCAAGTCTCTGTTTATCTCTCCAACCTCACCTTAAATCTGTCTCATGTACAACATGCGCCGGCCACAGTGGCTTTCTTGTGGCCTTTAGAATATGACAGGTTGCTACCCAGTGTAGGGCCTTTGTCTGTTAAACACTCCTTTTGTCCTGCCTGCTCTAGTCCCCAGATTCTTTACTTTATTAGGTCCTTCTGATTTTATAGGACTGAGCTTAAATGACATATTTTCTGGATGCCTTCCCTGGTCTCTTGCTTGCTTCTGTCACAGCACCTAAAATTTATTTATGTTTCTCTTTTCCTTCTTTCCTCCTTCTCTCCCCCTTTCCTGTATTTCTTCCTTTCTTTCCATATTCCTCCCTCCTTCCCTCCTTGCCTCCCTCCCCGCTTTCTTCTTCCATTCTTTCTTCCTTCCCTTCCTCTCTCCCTCTTGCTCTCATTTTCTTTCCTTCCTTCCTTCTTTCTCTCTCCCTCTCTCTCTCTCTCTCTTTCTTTCTTTCTTCCTTTCCAGTTTTAGAAGTACAGTGCAGGAATAGTGATTGGAAGGTTTATTGCTGAGGTAAAATGAGGAAACTGAGGCAAGCATAAGAAAATGAGAAGCTAATTTATTCAGCTCCTGGGTGAGGTTCTGTGGTCCAGGAAAGGGCCAGAGAAGTCATGCCTGGCTGTTTAGGTCATGGGGTTTTATGGGAAGGGAAGGCAATTGATTGGCTATTGGGGAAACAAAGCAAAGGCAATTTTATTGGCTGTCAGGAAGCAGGAAGTGCCTGAAACTAGTTGCTATTGGTAGGTGGGCAGGACTTTGGGTAAGTGGGTCTTGATTGGCTGTTGGGGAAACAAAGTGAAGGCATTCTTATTGGCTATGAAGAAGCAGGAAATGCCTGGAGCTAGTGGTTATGGGTAGGCGGGCGGGACCTTGGGCTTTGATTGACGGGGAAACAAAGTGAAGGCAATCCTATTGGCTATTAAGAAGCAGGAAATGCCTGGAGCTAGTGGTTATGGGTAGGCAGGCCTTCTGGGGGCATACAGAGCAGACTGCTACCAGGCAGGGTCTGATGGGGCTTCTTTAAAAAATTTTCCTGCAGGGCTTATCAACAGCGGGCTGGGGGTTAAATGTATAATTTAGTGCTGAATGTGGGCTTGGGTCTGGTATGCGGAGGCGGGTGTGGAGAAGCTGTGCGGCAAGGCCAGATAACAAGCCCAGGTGATGACGTGGTTATCAGACGCGGAGAGAGATGGATGTGTCCGTTTAACCCTCTGCGAGGCAGCTGGCCTTACAGTGATTATCTTCCTCTTCCTTTAACTTCAGTACCTAACACAATGCCTGTCTATAATAGGTACTAAGAGATGTGTGTTAAAACAATGAGTAATGAATGAGTAAACATTAATGAATGAGTAAACAAAGATTGTTTTCACACATGGGAGTCATATTTCAATAGGGAACTTGATAGGTTCTGTTGTTTACAGTGGAAAATGAATAGGTTGGAAAATAATCTGGAGACCATTTCTTGGAAGGGTTGGATATAGGAACAAGAAATATTTTATTTTGGAAAAAAAGAAGTTTGGGTATGGATAGTAATAGCCTTCGAATGTAGGAAGATTAATCTGGCAGAAAAGCATTTTTACCACAAGAATCATCTGAGGAGCTTGTTAAAAATATGGAATCCTATCTGGGCACGGTGGCTCATGCCTGTAATCCCAGCACTTTGGGAGGTCCAGGTGGGTGGATCACTTGGGGGAGGAGTTTGAGACCAGGTTGGCCAACATGGTGAAATCCTATCTCTACTGAAAATACAAAAAAAAATTAGTCAGACATGGTGGCAGGTGCCTGTAATCCCAGCTACTTGGGAGGCTGAGGCAGGCGGATCACTTGAACCCTGGAGTCAGAGGTTGCAGTGAGCCGAGATCATGCCACTGCACTCCAGCCTGGGTGACAGAGTGAGACTCCATCTCAAAAAAAAAAAAAGAAAAAGAAAAAGAAAAAAAAAGGAATCCCAGGCCTTTCCCTGTATTTGATTTGTTGGGTATGACATAGGACTAGAGAATATTTTGTTTGTTCTGTTTTTTTTTTAACAAGTACCCAGGTAGTTCTTTTTAAGAAAATGGTGGAAAATGCCATTTTATAAAAGGTAGTTTTGTCACTGTGGGAAAAACTAGGACCCATGGGCTCAAATTATAGGAAGGCAGACTTTCACGCAACATAAGGAGATTGTTTCACACTAGAAGGGCCGTCACGTAATTGAGTCTGCCTCCCTGCCTGGATTCCAAGAGAGCCCTTCAAACTTCCAGGGGCTAATCCTATATAGTAAGTGAATGAAATTCATGCTTACATTGCTGAAATCTTGGGTTCAAGGAAGTGCAAAGTCTTTCAAATGCTTGTCGGTAGCCATTAGTGTGAGGGTGGAAAAAGGTAGCAAACACGAGTAAACAAAACACAAAAACCACACACACACACACACACACACACACACACACACACACACACAAATAAGGGAAGGCTAGCGGAAAAGGGAAACAAAACAGTGGATGTAATTAAACCTTCATACTTTACTGTGAAGCCTGTTTTTTAAAAAATGAAACCCTCGAAGGTCTTGAAGAACAGAGGAAATCACATTTTTAATGTACTTGGAACCATGGGATAAACAACAAGATTGATGAAGTGAACCGCAGTCTCAGTTATTAACTCAATTAACTTAAAGTGCAGGGGCCTTAACAATTAGCATGCAGAATCGTCTTGCGTTTGCAAGCAAAAAATTATGAGGAAATGGACTGTGAAACGGAGGTCTCAGGGCTACAGGAGATGAACTGGCCAGAGCATATTCATCCGCAGTCAGTAATTCCCCTGGCAGCTTTGAAGGGGAAGGGAAGCTTGTGGCCACTCTGACCTCTAGGCAGCAAGTCACATGCAAAAGGTCTGATTTGTTTCTGGATCTCATTGGAGGCTGCTATAGGATTGGAGGCTGATTCTAGAAACTCACTCTAGACAGGCCTGGGGGAGGCTCAGAAAGGTAGGAGTGATCATCTAATGATGTTTCTGAATAATTATTAAGTTACTTATATATTATATAATATTTAATTCTCATAAAAATCCTGAAAAGGATTTAATCATCCCCATTATCTATTGAAGAAAGTGAGGCTCTGAGATATTGTATCAATTGCCACCCCAAACATAGTCATACCCTGAATAAATGCCCATTGAGTATTTCCTAGGGGCTAACAACTGAAAGAACTCGGATTTGAATCTTTATCTAACTGTAACATGCATACCGGATTATGGGAAAAGGAGAGAAGTGTGAGGATAGGTTTGTCACAGGTACCTAGTTAAGAACACGCTGGCAATAGTAGACTATAAAAGATCTCACTGAAGCCTGCCAGAACTAGGCCAGTGCCAAACTTAATGTGATTGTACTTATAACAATTAATAAGACACACTGCACTGCTTACATACTGTCATTTTTAATTGTCCTGAAAAAATTGCACACATACACACATACAACCTCATACATGGATGTTTGAGGCAGAAATATAGATCTTTTAGAGGGAATATCTGCCTAAATAAGTAGTTTAATATTTCTCATAAAGAGTCGCTTTTTTTCCCTGTGTTTTTCAATTATTCTTCTTGTACACTGTATTTCTTCCTATCAGTTCCTTTCTCTGATCTTAATGGCCTCTTACTCATTGAAAAAAAAAGAGTAACTGCTATCTTCTTCCCAAGTCTCCTCAGAGCCAGCTGAATGTCAAAAGCCTGGCTAATTATCCTGGGTTGAGGGTCTCAGAAGGTAGAAAACCAGAGTGAGAGAGGCTGCAAGGAGATATGAAGGAAAGAGAGTATTCAAAGAGCTAGCCTATGCTATGCTCCTCTAATCAAACTCGAATGCAATTTGGAGATCTGCTGATGGATTAAAGCCTACACGGGATAGTTGAGAGGGTGGTAAAAATATTCCTAGTCTCAACTGGGCATGGTGGCTCATGTCTGTAATCCCAGCACTTTGGGAAGCCAAGGAAGGTGGATCACAAGGTCAAGAGATCGAGACCATCCTGGCCAACATGGTGAAACCCTGTCTCTACTACAAATACAAAAATTATCTGGGTGTAATGGGATGCACCTGCAGTCCCAGCTACTTGGGAGGCTGAGGCAGGAGAATTGCTTGAACCCCGGAGGCAGAGGTTGCAGTGAGTTGAGATCATGCCACTGCATTCCAGCCTGGTGACAGAGTGAGACTCTGTCTCCAGAAAAAAAAAATTCCTATTCTCTGCTTCACAAATATCATCTGCCTTGAAGTCCATTACAGGATACTGCAGGGAGACCAGTAGAAAATGCAGAGCAGCCTGGATTGTTCTTCAATCATTATCCACCTTCTCAGATTAGTGGGGCTGTGGTCCCAGAAGTGTAAGGTAAACCTCTATTTTGCTTTTTCCCTCCATCTTTCTACCACTTGGTCTCTGTCATAGGCTCAGTTGAGGGAAATATTCAGTAGAGTGGAATAAAAAGCCCCAGCTTTCTGGTCAGAAGACCATCAAGGGGAATCCCAGGGAGCCAGAAAGTATCAGAGATATCACAAGAGCTCCTGCTTGGGAAAGAAACCCCATGAAGTTCCTGGGTTTACCCCCAAGTTGTACATATGTGGACCTGTCCCCAAACAGCATACCACAGACTTGTGAAGTGAACTACTGGATAGGCCACCACCCAAGTCTCAGACTGGTCACTGGGTGGCACACATGTCAGATAGATATGAACAGTGCAGGAAAGGATTTGGAAATAGAACTGACACTGGAATTACATCCCACATAAAGACAGTCAGAAATTGAGACCTAAAGCCAAAGGGGTCTATTGCCTGGCAAAACAAAAATAAAAAATTTTTTCCATGGGATTTAAACAAGACTTGGAGTCTGATAACATAATAAACAAAATGTCCAGAATGCAATAAAAAATTATTTGGTATACTAACAATCAGGCCATAAAAAATTAGCTAGGCATGTTGGCTCATGCCTGTGGTCCCAGCTACTCGGGATGCTGAGGTGGATCACTGGAACCCAGGAGGTCAAGGCTGCAGTGAGCTGTGATTGTGCCACTGCACTCAGCCTGGGGCACAGAGCAAGAGCCTGTATCCAAACAAACAAACAAACACAAACAAAACCAATCAGACAAATCTCAATTTCTATGACAAAGACAGTCAACAGACACTAATTCAAAAATGACACAGATATTGAAATTATCTGACAAGAACTTTAAAGTAGCTATTACTTCTTGAATCATATTTTATGCTCCAAGAACTAAGGGCAAACATTCTTTTAATGAATGGAAAGATAGAATATTTCAGCAAGTAAATAAAAAATATTTATTTTTTAAATTGATATTTTAGAACTAAAAAATATAATAACTGAAATAAAAAATTCACAGGGTGGATTTAACAGTAGACTCAAGATGACAAAGGTAAGAATCAGTGAACTTGCAGGTAGAGAAATATATTATCCAGGCTGGGTGCGGCAGCTCACGCCTGTAATCCCAGCACCTTGAGAGGCTGAGGCGGGTGGATCACGAGGTCAAGATATCAAGACCATCCTGGTCAACATGGTGAAACCCCATCTCTACTAAAAATACAAAAATTAGCTGGGCATGGTGGCATGCACCTGTAGTCCCAGCTACTTGGGAGGCTGAGGCAGGAAAATTGCTTGAAACCAGAAGGCGGAGATTGTGGTGAGCTGAGATCACGCCATTGCACTCCAGCTTGGGTAACAAGAGCGAAACTCTGTCTTAGAAAAAAAACCAAAAAACAAAAAACGAGAAATATGGTATCCAATATAAACTATAGATAAAATGAACAAGATCCTCATGGCCCTGTGGGACACCACCAAAAGGTCTAACATTTGTGGCATCAGAGTTCTAGAATATAAGAAGTATAATGCAGAAAAAAAATTGAAAAAATAGTGTCTGAAGACTTCTTAAATTTGTCCAAAGACATAAACTTCATATTCAAGAAGCTCAGTTAACCTCAAACAAAATTAAAAAGAAATCTATGTCCAAATATGTCATAATCACACTGCTGAGAACTGAAGACAAGGGAGAAAAATCTTAAAAGCAGTCAAGAAAACAGCACATTACTTAGAGTGGGAAATAACTCAAATGGCTATATTTCAGCAGAGAACATGAGCACAAGGAAGAAGTAGAACAACATTGTTAAAGTGTTGAAAGAAAATAAGTGTCAACCCAGAATTGCATTCTTAGGATAAAACCAAACTTAGTTTATGTGGTAGTCTCATTTTTATACTTTCCTGGATTTGATTTTTCTAATATTTTGTTTATTTTTTTATCTTTGTTCATGAACAAGAACAAAGAAGACAAAAACAAACAAGAGAGACTGCCTTATACGTTCATTTTCTTGTATTTTCCCTGTCTGCTATTAAGACTATATTAGCCTTACATTACAAATAGGGGGATGTTCCCTTTTTCTATACTTGGCTATAGCTTGCATAAGATTGTTGTCCTTTCTTTCTTTTCTTTCTTTCTTTCTTTTTTTTTTTTTTGAGATGACATCTCCCTCTGTCACCCAGGATGGAGTGCAGTGGCAAGATCTTGGCTCACTGCAACTTCTGCCTCCTAGGTTCAAGCAATTCTCCTGCCTCAGCCTCCTTAGTAGCTGGGATTACAGGTGTGTACCACCACACCAGACTAATTCTTGTATTTATAGTAGAGATGGGGTTTCACCATGTTGGTTAACTGGTCTCAAACTCCTGACCTCAGATGATCTGCCTGCCTCAGCCTCCCAAAGTGTTGGGATTATAGGTGTGAGCCACCATACCTGGCCAGTTTTTCAATTTATATTTAAATATATTTGGTAGAATAAATAAATATTAAAAGCTAGGAAGCCATATGGAGCTCAAGTTTTCTTTGTGGGATTTAAAAGAGTTGGATTAAATTTCTTTAATGGTTTTGGGACATTTATATTTTTTATTTCTTCCTGTGTCAGTTTTGGTGTTATATGTGTCTAAATATTTACTCATCTCATCTAAATTTTCAAATGTATTCATACAAAGTTGTTTATAATATCCTCATTAGCTTTTAAATGACTGCATCATCTAGATTAATGTTTCTTTTTTTATTCTTAATATTGTTTATTTTGCATTTTATTTCTTTTCCTAGGAATCTTTCTAGAGATTTTTAAATTTTATGAGCCTTTAAGAAATCAGCTTCTGGTTTTAATTCTATACACAATTTCATCAGTTTATGGTTTATCTTTATTATTTTCTTTGTTCTGTTGCCTTTGGAATTATTTCAACAGTGCAATTATTTGGGATTCTGGCTCTATAAATAGTAGGTATCTTTTATTTTTCACATGGAGACAGCTAAAAAAGAATTCAGTTGCAGACATGCTATGTTTGAGATTCTTAAGGGCTATCTAAGTATAAATGGAGATGTTTTTTGAGTCTTTTATATATGACAAGGACAATTGCAAATACTTAACATGTACCAACAGACTTAATGCTTGTAACAGCCCTATGAGGATGGTACTATTGCTGTCTTTCATAGACAAGAAACTAAGGCTCAGAGAGGTTATCTTACTTGCAGAGCTAATAGAGAAGAGAGGCAGAGTGTGAGCCTAGGCAGTACAGCTCAGGAGCCCAACTCTGAAGCATTAAAGCTAAATGGTGACACAGTGACTTCAAGCAAACTGCTGGATTCTGAATCTGAAATGCACATCTGTTCACCATGCTTTATTACTCAAATCTTTGCAATCTTGTCATGGTTCCTAGGTTAAAAGCTGACTCATTTCTCTAATCCCAGCACTTTGGGAGGCCAAGGCAGGCAGATCACGAGGTCAGGAGTTCAAGACCAGCCTGAACAACATGGTGAAACCCTGTCTTTACTAAAAATACAAAAATTAGCCAGGCATGGTGATGTGCAGCTGTAGTCCCAGCTACTCGGGAGGCTGAGGCAGGAGAATTGCTTGAACCTGGGAGCCAGAGGTTGCAGTGAGCTGAGATCGTGCCATTGCATGCTAGCCTGGGCGACAAGAATGAGACTCCATCTCAAAACAGAAACAAAAACAAAACAAAATTCTTTACCAGTTTTATAAAACCCTGCAATATTTAGCTCCTGCTCACCTCCTCAGCCGCATTTTGAATTAGTTTCTCTCTTGGTCTGTCTCATTTGTACTGTTCATCTCTAAGATTTTCAGATACAATATGGTTCTCCTTCTCCCTAAGCTTGAAACCCTCTTCTTTCTCTTTGATTGGTCATCTTTTAAGTCTCAAATATTACCTCCTCCAGGAAGCCTTCTCTGATGCTCCCCACCCATACATGGTCATGACAATCTCCGACACTTACCACACTTGGTACTTCTGTTGTAGGTGTATCTTCTCATCCAGCTCTAGACTTACTAAGGCCAGGGAGGGTGACAGTCATTCACAGCTGTGTTCCCATTGCCTAACAAAGGACTTGGCACATAATGGCCCTTTGATAAATGTATTTAAACTGTTTGCTGGCCACGTGCCATGGCTCATATCTGTAATCCCAACACTTTGGAAGGTCAAGGCAAGAGGATAGCTTGAGCCCAAGAGTTTGAGACCAGCCTGGGCAACAGGAAGTGACCCCCTCTCTAAAAACCACCCAAACTTAGCTGGGTTCGGTAGTGTGTACCTGTAGTCCCAGCTTCTCGGGAGGCTGAGGAAAGAGGATTGCTTGAGCCTAAGAAGGTTGAGGCTGCAGTGAGCTAAGGTAGTCCTATTGCACTCTAGCCTGGGAAACACAACAAGGCCCCATCTCTACAAAATAATAACAATAATTAGTCAGGCAGGGTGGCATACGCCT
This sequence comes from Sapajus apella, assembly GCF_009761245.1. Lineage (NCBI taxonomy): Eukaryota > Metazoa > Chordata > Mammalia > Primates > Cebidae > Sapajus > Sapajus apella. Next base: position 1,373,045 of record NW_022436999.1, on the reverse strand, counting down.
GTGGCCCCCGCTACTTGGGAGGCTAAGATGGGAGGATCACTTGAGCCTGGGAAGTTGAGGCTGCAGTAAGCTGTGTTCACACCACTGCATTCCAGACTGGGCATCAGAATGAGACCCTGCCTCAAAGAAAAAGAAAAAGAAAAAGAAATTAAACTGGTTGCTTAAGTCCCAGAAGTAAAATGGGCATCTTTGACCTACATCCCTCTCTCTGGGCCCATGGCCTCTGAGAATTTGGAGTGTCTTAGAAACACTTCAGACACCTTATAGAACTCAGATCCAGGACTTAATTCACTGTCTGAAAATTAGGTTAGCATTCTCCTGGGACCAACCGTCAGGAGATGAGATTTCCAGAACATTTTGCTGTATAAAAGCTGGAGAAGCATTTCTTCTGGTATTTTGACCTTGTAGATTCCAGTCCCATCTGGAAACTAAAAATGCAAAGTCATGTATATTTATGAGGAAGAAAAAGTAGCCAAAGCTGTTAAATTATCCTTTCTTCAGATTCTAAATAAATTTGTTCTAACCAATGGGAAAAGGACCACAGGGACTATTATTTAAACAAAGATTGATTTAAAGTGTGAAGTAGATGCCAGAAAATTCCCTATGCCCCGAAGTACTTCCTTGGTGCTGCCTAAAATTCCACCTATAACATTTATTTTGGTTAAAAGCAATTGCATCCTTCGAAATGCAAGTCTCCCCAGAGTTGAAGGGGACAGTGCTAAAAGAGATAACATGATGAGCTGCTTTCAGTGGTCATTTGTGTGTGTGTGTGTGTGTGTGTGTGTGTGTGTGCGCGCGCACGCGCGCGCATGTTTTACAATTTTCTGTGAATTCATAAATCATCTCTTTTTCAAACTGACAGATAAGTTAAGAATGGGTTCCATGAAGAAGAAAAGAGAGAAAAAAGATAAGAGAAGAAGTCACTGCCAGGATGATTCATGTTGGGAATAGGATGCCAAGCCCTGACTACCAGGTAAGCAGGAAACACCATGGAATGCCAGGGAGGGAGGAAGAGGGGTCTCCTGTAGGCAGGAAGGAAAGCTTCATAAAGAAATTGCATCGGGCAGATCACAAGGTCGGAAGTTTCAAGACTGGCCTGACCAATATGGTGAAACCCCGTCTCTACTAAAAACATAAAAATTAGCCAGGCGAGGTGGTGCATGCTTATAGTCCCAGTTACTTGGGAGGCTGAGGGAGGAGAATCACGTGGACCCGGGAGGCAGAGCTTGCAGTGAGCCAAGATCATGCCACCGCACTCCAACAGCCTGGGCGACAGAGCAAGACTCTGTCTCACAAAAAATAAAAATAAAAAAAAAAAGAAAAGAAAAGGAAAGAAAGAAAAGAAAAGAAAGAAAGAGAGAAAATTATATTCTGTTTATAATACTTCCAGGGACAGGTTTATTTTTTCTTTCCATGTAGCTATGCTGGATGGCCTGCAAGTGTCTTACCTTAACCTATCGTATTAATTTCACATAAGGGATTTTTTTTTAAAAAGACAGTTTTATTGAAATACAATGTGCACATAATAAACTGCAGATATTTACATTATACAATAAGTTAGACACCTGTGGGATTATCACCACCATCAAGACAACAAGCATTTCTGCCACCTGCAAAAGTTCCTTTGGCCTCTGTGTGTCAATCCTTTCTTCTGTCCCTTCCCATCTTCTCCCCCTTGGCAACTATTAATTTGCTTTCCATCACTATAGAAATACAAATGTATTTTCTTAAATTGTATATGAATAAAATCATACTATATAATATTTTCACTTGGCATAATTGTTTTGTATTATTATATTAACATGTATTTATAGTTCATTACTTTTTATTGCTGAGTAGTATTCCATGTTATGAATATGCCACCATTTGTTTATTCATTCACCTGTTAATGGACATTTGGAGTGTTTCCAGTTTTTGGCTATTGCAAATAAAGCCGATATACACATTCATGTATAAATCTCTGTGTGGACATATGCTTTTAGTTCTCTTGGGTGAAAACCAACAACTAGAATGGTTGGGTCATATGGTAGGTGTATTTTAACTTTCTGAGAAATCATTTTTAGAAGTGATTGTACCATTTTACATTCCCAGGAGTGTATGAGAGTTTTACTTTCTCTACATCTTTGCCAGTGCTTGGTATGGCCATGCTTTTCAGTGTTAGCCATTCTAAGCGTATGGTGGTATCTGCTGGTCATTTTAACTTGCATTTTCCTAATTACCGATGATGTTGAGCATTTTTTTCACGTGTTTGCTTGCCTTTGTATACCTTCTTTGGTAAAGTGTCTGTCTATTCAAATCCTTTGCCCATTTAAAAAAATTGTATAATTGGATTATTTTCTTATTTTTGAGTTGCGAGAGTTCTTAAATTTTCCTTGGTATATCCTTCATCAAATATATGCTTTGCAAATGTTTTTTCTCAGTCTTTCGGTGGCCCTTTTGTTCTCTTAACAATGTCTTTCAAAGAGCAGAAGTTTTTAACTTTGGTGAAGTGGAGTTTATCAGTATTTTATTGACTACGATTTTGATATAATGGCTAAGAAATCTGTGTCTAACTCAGGTTTATGAAGATTTTTGGCTATGTTGACCTCTAAAAGTTCTACAGTTTTAAGTTTTGTGTGCAGGTGTCTGATCCATTTTGAGTTAATTTTTGCACATGGTGTGAGGGTTGGATCTAAGTTTGATATTTTGGCTTATGGAGATACAGTTGTTCCAGTGCCACTTTTTGAAAATACTGTTTTTTTTTTTCTCATTTATTTATTTTATTGCATTTTAGGTTTTGGGGTACATGTGAAGAACATGCAAGATTGTTGCATAGGTACACACATGGCAGTGTGATTTGTTGCCTTCCTCCCCATCACCTACATCTGGCATCTCTCCCCTTGCTATCCCTCCCCAGCTCCCCGCCCCCCACCGTCCCTCCCCTATTTCCCCCCAACTGACCCCAGTGTGTAGTGCTCCCCTCCCTGTGTCCATGTGTTCTCATTGTTCAACACCCACCTATGAGTGAGAACATGCGGTGTTTGATATGTTTTTTTTTTTCCCACTGAATTGTCTTTGTAACTATCAGAACACTGTTGTCCACATATGTATTGGCTGATATCTGGACCCTCTATTCTGTGCCATTAGTCTGTTTGTTTACTTTATGCCAATACCATATTGTCTTGAAATTATAATAAGTCTTGGAATTAGATGGTTTAAGCCTTTCAGCTGTGTCTTTTTCAAGTTGTTTTGGCTATTCTAGGTCCTTTGCATTTCCATATGAAGTTTAAAATCAGCTTGTGAATTTCTAAAAAAAAAAAAACCCCTGCTGGAATTTGGAAAGGAATTGCATTGAATCTATAGAACAATTTGGTGAGACCTGACATGTTAAAAATTTTTAGTCTTTCAACTCATAAACAAGATGTTCAGATTTATTCCCAGATATTCCCTATGTTTGGCACTATTATAAATGATCTTTTTTAAAAATGTAAACTTTTTGGTTTATTGCTAGTAAATAGAAATGATAATTTTATTTTTTGACAGTCTCACTCTGTCACCCAGGCTGGAGTGCAGAGGTACAATCATGCCTGGAGTGTAGAGGCACTTCAGCGATCCTCCCCCCTCAGCTTCCTGAGTAGCTGGGACCACAGGCACCTGCCACCATGCCCAGCTAATTTTTGTACTTTTGGTAGAGACTGGATTTCGCTGTCTTGCCCAGGCTGGTCTCGGACTCCTAGGCTCGAGCAATCTGCCCACCTCAGTCTCTGAAAGTGCTGGGATTACAGGCATGAGCCACTGCACCTGGCCTGATAATAATGTTTAAATATTGAACCTGTATACTGAAATCTTGCTCAATTTATTTACTAATACTGGTAGCTTTTTAATAGATTCCAGCAGATTGTCTACATTGACAATCATACCAAGTGTTGTTTATAAAGGCAAGTTTATTTCTTTCCAAACTGGATGTCTTTCTTTTTTTTATTCTTCCCATTTTGCACTGACTCGACCTTCAAATACAAGATTAATAGACGTGATGAGAGCAGACATCCTTGTCTTATTCCAGATCTTGGGGAAAAACATTCAGTTTTTCACAATTAAGTATGATGTAAGCTGTAGGTTTTTCTAGGTGACCATTTTATCTAGTTGAGAAAGTTCCCTTCCTTTCCCAGTTTGTTGAGGGTTTTTATTAGAAATGGATGTTGGATTTTGTCAGTGCATTTTCTGCATCTATTAAAATGATCACATGGTTTTTGCTTTTTAGCAAACTCTTGAAAATGTTTGATAATAGGATGAATTACATTAGTTGATTTTTCACTGTTTAATCAACCTTTCATTCCTAGGATAAATACTATTTGGTCATGATATATTATACTTTTCATATATTGTTGGATTCAGTTTGTTAAAATTTTGCTTAGCATGTTTGCATATATATTCATTAGGTAGATTGGTCTGAACTTTTATTATAATATGTCTGGTTTTAGTATCAGGGTAATGATGACCTCATATAATGAGTTGAAACGTATTTCTTCACTTTTCTGAAAGACTTTGTGTAGAATAGGTGTTATTTTTTCCTTAGATATAGAACTCATCAGTGAATCTATTTAGGGCTGAAGTTTTCTTTGTGGGAAGATTTTTAACTAGAAAGTCAAGGTCTCTGATGTATTCAGTTAGTCTACTTCTTCCTAAGTGAGATTTGGTATTGGTCCATTTAATCTAAATTGCCATATTTATTGTCATAAAGTTGTTCATAATATTTCCTTATTATTTCTTTAACATCTATAGATTGTATAAGGAACTAGCCACTCTCATTCTTATTGCTAATTAATATCCTTTTCTTTCAGACTGAAGAACTCCCTTTGACTTTTCTTGTAAGACAGGTCTGGTGCTGATGAAATCACTCAGTTTTTGTTTGTCTAGGAAAGGCTTTATTTCTCCTTTGTGTTTGAAGGGTATTTTTGCTGGATATTCTATTCTAGAATAATCTTTATTTCCCTTCAGTTGTTTCAATCAGAAATGACTTTCTTAAAGTCATTTTATGACTTTAGACGTGTCATGCCACTCTCTCCTGGACTGTTAGGTTTCCCCTGAAAATGCTGCTGCCAGATGTATTGGAGCTCCATTGTATGTTTCTTGTTTCTTTCCCATTGTTGCTTTTAGGGTCCTTCCTTTATCCTTAACCTTTGGGAGTTTGATTATTAAATGCCTTGAAGTTGTCTTCTTTGGGTTAAATCTACTTGGTGTTCTATAACATTCTCGTATTTGGATATTGATATTTTTCTCTAGTTTTGGGAACTTCTGTTATTATCCCTTTGAATAAACTTTTTACCCCAACCCATATCTTTCTAACTCTTAGATTTAACCATTTTTTTTTTTTTTTTGGAGACAGAGTTCCACTCTTGTTGCCCAGGTTGCAATGCAGTGGTATCATATTGGCTCACTGCAACCTCTGCCTCCCGAGTTCAAGTGATTCTCCTGCCTTAGCCTCCCAAGTAGCTGGGATTACAGGCACCTGCCACCATGCCCAGCTAATTTTTATAGTTTAGTAGAGATAGAGTTTCACCATGTTGGCCAGGCTGGTCTTGATCTCCTGACCTCAACTGATCCACCCACTTTGGACTCCCAAAGTGCTGGGATTACAGGCATGAGCCACCATGCCCAGCCAGATTTGTCCTTTTGAGGCTATTTTCTAGATCCTGGTTTTTATTATTTTTTTCTTTTGTCTCCTCTATGTCTTTTTGAGTAGCCTGTCTTCAAGTTCACTAATTCTTTCTTCTGATTGATTAATTCTGCTATTAAAAGACTGTGATGCATTCTTGAATATGTCTATTGCATTTTTTAGCTCCAGAATTTCTGCTTACTTCTTTTAAATTATTTCAATATCTTTGTTAAATTTGTCTGACAGGATTTGGAATTCCTTCTCTGTATTATCTTGAATTTCATTGAGCTTCCTCCAAACAGCTATTTTAAATTCTCTGTATGAAAGGCCACATACTTTTCTTCTTCTCCAGGGTTGGTCACTTGTATCTTATTTAGTTCACTGGGTGAAGTCATGTTTTACTGCATGGCCTTGATGCTTGTGGGTGTTCTTTGGTATCTGGGCGTTGAAGAGTTGGATATTTATTGTAGTATTACCAGTATGAGCTTATTCATACTTGTCCTTCTTGGGAAGGCTTTCCAGGTATTCAAAGGGACTTGGGTGTTGTGATTTCAGTCTTTGGTCACTGCAGCCATGTCTGCATTAGGGGCCACTCCAAGCCCAATGATGCTGTGGCTCTTGAAGACTTGTAGAGGTACTATCGTGATGGCCTTGGGTAAGACCTGGGAGAATTAACTGGAGTACCAGGCAGAAGCTCTTGTTCTCTTCCCTTACTTTCCTCCAAACAAAAACAGCCTCTCTCTCTCTGTACTGAGCTGCCTGGAGCTGGGGGAGGGCTGACGCAAGCACTACGACAGGGACTGGACTGGGTCAGACACAAGGCCCGCATAGCCCTGGGTTTCTCCCAAGGCCCACAGTAACTACTTCCTGGCTGCCTCAAGGCCCAGGGGCATTTCAGTCAGTTTGTGGTGAATGCCCAGTCTTGAGTCTCTCCCTTCAGGGCAGTGGGCTCCCCTGTGGCCCAGGGTGGGTCCAGAAATACTATCGGAGCCAAGGCCGGGAACTGGGACTCTAGAAGCCTACCTGGTGTTCTACCCACTGTGGCTGATCTGGTACCCAAGCTGTAGAACAAAGTCCCCGTTATTCTTCCCTCCTTCCTCAGGCAGAAGGACGCAGCTGGGAGTGCATGCCTTATACCTGAAGTCAGCATGGCTCTGCGTGCCACCAATGACTGGTGCTGAGTACTGCCTGGCTACCATTGCTGGTTATTCAGGGCCCATGGGCTCTTTAGTCAGCAGGTAATGAATCCTGCTAGGACCGGATCCTTTCCTTCAAGGCAGTGGGTTCACTTCCGGCCCAGGGTATGTCTAAAAATGTTGTCTGGGAGACATGTCTGAAATGCGGGCCTTATGGCTCTACTTGGTGCTCTGTTCTAATATGGCTGAGTTGTTACCCAAGTTGCAAGACAAAGTCCCTTTTATGCCCCCCTCTCGTCTCTTCAAGCATAAGGAAGGAGTTTCTCCCAGGGCTGGGAGCTGAGTTGCCTGGGGTTGGGGGAAGGAGTGGCATGAGCATTCCCTTGGCTTCCCCAGCTGGTGTCTCATCAGCTGGGGGGTGGGGGGCTAGGTGACTCAAGACTGTCCTTCCTACCTACGTCAGTGCCTCTTTCTTTGATATGATTTCAAAGCCAGGTACTGTGACCCCTCACCTGATTTTGGGTTCTTATGGAGGTGTTTTGAGTGTGGATAGTTGTTCAATTTGGGGTTCCTATTTGGGAGATGATTGCTAGAGGCTTCTGTTAGGCCATCTTGCTCCACCTCTCCTCCTCTCATTCCTGACATTGGCAATTTTTGCTTTTTTTTTTTTTTCCTCATCAGTCTGGCTAGATGTCTGTTGTCTATTGATTTTATTGATCTTTGCATAAAACTAGCTTTTAGTTTTACTGATTTTCTCTATTGTTTTTCTATTCACTGATTCTTGCTTTATTATTTATTTCTTCTATTTATTTTGGGTTAATTTGCTCCTCTTTTTCTAGCTTCTTAAGGCAAAAACTGAGGTCATTGGTATAACACCTTTTTGTGTTTTCTAATTTAAGCATTTAAAACAGTAAATTTCCCCCTAGGTAATGCTTTTGTAGCATCCCCCAAATTTCGATATGTTGTCTTTTAATTTTTGTTCAGTTCAAAATACTTTCTAATTTTCCATTTGATTTCTTCTCTGACTCTTGAATTATTTAGAAGTGTGTTACTTAATTTTCAAGTAATGAGAAATTTTCCATAGATCTTGCTAATTGAATTCTACGGTAGTCAGAGATTATATATTTTACATGATTTGAGTCCTTTTATGGCCTAGAATATAGTCTGTTGTGCACTTGGAAAAAAATGTAAATCCTGCTGTTTATGAGTGGAGTGTCAATTATGTCATAAAAACTATTAGGTCATGGTGGTTATTTGTGGTGTTCAAGTATTTTCTAATTTTACTGATTTTATCTCCATTTGTTCTGTTAGTTACTGAGAGAGGCTATTAAAATCTCTGACTATAGTTAGGGATTTGTCTATCCTTGCAGTTCTATCAGTATTCTTTTCTTTTCTTTTCTTTTGAGACAAGATCTCATTCTGTTGCTTAGGCTGGAGTGCAGTGACACGATCATGGCTCACTGCCACCTAGATCTGGGTTCAAGTTATCCTCTCACCTCAGCTTCTCAAGTAGCTGGTACTACAGGCATGTGCCACCAGACCTAAAGTATTTTAAAATAATTTTTAAGATTTATTTTTTACACCAGGTGTGGTGGCCCACACCTGTAATCCCAGCATTTTGGGAGGCTGAGGTAGGCAGATCACTTAAGGTCAGGAGTTCAAGACCAGCCTTGCGAAAATAGTGAAACCCTGTCTCTACTAAAAATACAACAATTAGCCAGGTGTGATGGTGGGCACCTATAATTCCAGCTACTCAGGAGGCTGAGGCAGGAGAATCTCTTGAACCCAGGAGGCAGAGATTGCAGTGAGCTGAGATTGTGCTACTACACTCCAGCCTAGATGACAGTAAGACTCTGTCTCAAAAAAAAAAAAAAAAAAAAAAAAAAAGAAATATTTATTTTTTGTAGAGACAGTGTCTTACTATGTTGCCCAGGCTCACCTTAAACTCCTGGGCTCAAGTGATCTTCCTATCTCAGCCTCCCAAAGTGTTGGGATTACAGATGTGAACCCATTATGCCCAGCCTATCAGCTTTCATTACATGTATTTTAAAGCTCTGTTATTAGATGCATAAACCTTTATTATTGTTATGTCCTCTTGATGAATTGATCTCTTCATCTTATGAAATGATCTCCTTTACCACTGGTGATACACTTTGCTTTGAATATTATTGATACTAATCTAGTCACTCCAGTTTCTTTTTCTTCCTTCCCTCCTTCCTTCCTTCCTTCCTTCCTTCCTTCCTTCCTTCCTTCCTTCCTTCC
>NW_022436999.1:1322859-1364002 GCF_009761245.1 Sapajus apella | reverse complement strand
TCCTTCCTTCCTTCCTTCCTTCCTTCCTTCCTTCCTTCCTTCCTTCCCTTCTTTCTTTTCTTTTCTTTCTTTCTTTCTTTTTTTTCTTTCTTTTTTTTTTGGAGATGGAGTTTCACTCTTCTTGCTCAGGCTGGAGTGTAATGGTGTGCAATGGCATGATCTCAGCTCACTAAAACCTCCACCTTCTGGGTTAAAGTGATTCTCCTGCCTTAGCTTCTGTGGTAGCTGGGATTAGAGGCATGTGACACCACACCCGGCTAATTTTTATATTACTAGTAGAGATGGGGTTTTACCATGTTGGCCAGGCTGGTCTTGAACTCCTGACCTCAGGTGATCCACCTGCCTCAGCCTTTTCAAGTGCTGAGATTGCAGGCGTGAGCCACAGCACCTGGCCTCCAGCTTCCTTTTGATTAGTATAGCATGATATATCTTTTCCCATTCTTTTAACCTATTTGTGTCTTTAAAACAAATATGTGTTTCTTGTAGGTAGCATATGGCCGTATCTCACTTTTTCATTAATCTGACAATCTCTGCCTTTGATGCCAAATCACATGTTTATTAGGACGCTTAAAGTTGTTTCACAGCTTATTTTTAAAATTTATTATTATTTTTTTTCTGTTTCATTTGGTACTTTCTACTAATCTATCTTTAAAGTTCCCTTATCTTTTCTTCTGAAATAGCTAATCTGCCATTCATTCCATCCAATTTTTATTCACCTCAGACACTAGTTTTTATGTATCAAAGTTTAACTTGGGTCATTCTTATTTCTTTCCTGTGTCTCCCTAAGCTTTTGAACATATGAAATATAGTTATAATGACTATTTTTAATGCCCTTGTTGGCTAATTATAATATGAATCTTTTCTGGGTTGGTTTTGATTGATTGTTCTTCTCCTTAGGGGTCATATCTTTCTACTTCTTTGGATGCCTGGTAATTTTTGAATGAATGCCAGCATTGTGAATTTTACATTGTTCATTAGGTACAGGACATTTGTGTCTTCCTAACAATATTATTGAGCTTAGTTTTGGGATACAACTAGGTGACTTGAAGCAGTTTGATCCTTTTAAACTCTTTCGAGATTCTTTATGTAGGACCAGGTCCCAACACCCTTCTGAGTCATCTATCCAATGCCCTGTCAATTCTGAGGTTTCCACTTTTCCATTGAATTCTCTAGTTTGGTTCTTTCCCTGGCCTTGGGTAGTTTCCTTACATAAATGTGACGATAAGTACATTCCTGAATTCTCAAGGCAGACCCTCTGCTGATCTCCATGTTCTCTTGTGCAGCTTTTTACTTTCTGTTTCTATGTCCTAACAGTTTTAACTGCCTTGATCTCCCCCAGACTCTCAGCTCAGTCTCTGCAAATCAGGAGTCTACTGAGCTCTGCTTAGGCCCCCCTTTCCTATATCTTGGCTTGGAAGTTCTTTCAGAACAATAAGCTGAGGGCAGCTGTGGGCTCACAGTCTCTTTGGGATTACTATGCTTCATTTTATGATGTGCAGTGCCTTGAATATAATTATTTCATATATTGTCTACTTTTTTTATTGATTTAGGCTGGAGAGGTAACCCTGTTCTTCTATCTCGTCTGAAAGCAGAGTTGAAGGAATTCCTTTTTAAACTGTAAAGTTAGATAATCGTGCTTCTATTCTATCTGAATTCATAGAGAACAGACTGATTGCAGTCAAATTTGATCATAAGGAGGCTCCTCAAGACCTCAGCCCCTTCATTATCAAACCTTCAATTTCTGAATGAGATGAACATTTAGAGCCACAAAACAGAATTCTCCACAAGGGCAGGGAAACGGTTTGTTCAAAGGGGATTTTTGAGGCTAGATGTCAGTGTTATTCTACAGATTAAGAAGAGGAGTTACTCTTTTTCCCTTGGAAATTCCTTCAGTGATAATAATCATTATGAGATTTTCTGAAATGTATATCCCAGTTTCTTTTTTCCATAAGATCCAAAAGCTCTTAACAAATACAGTAATCAATATGCAAACTAAGTTCATAATCAAAGAGTTTTCTTTTCTAGACTAATTTCTCACCACCGCTTCTGGGCTTGCTCAGTTGCTGTGGCAGGCTAATATCTGCCTTGTACGTGGTTTTCTCTTTTTTACCATTCTCTGTGTTTCTCTTTCTCTTTCATTATTTCTATCTCTCTTTCAACTTCTCTTTCTCATTATATTGGAACGTAAGACATGTACACTTCACTCCTGGAATTATTACTATTGCATGAAACATTGGCTAAGTCACTTTAGCCTTTGACTTCTAATAAAATAATAATAGGGCTGGGCACAGTGGCTCATACCTGTAATCCCAGCATTTTAGGAGGCTGAGACAGGAGGATTGGTTACGCCCAGAAATTCAAGACCAGCCTGGGTAACATGGCTAAATCCTATCTGTATAAAAAAATAAAAAAAAAATTAGCTGGTTGTGGTGGTGTGCACCTGTCGTCCCAGCTACTTGGGAGCCTGATGCTAGAGGATTGATTGAGCCCAGTAGGTTGAGGCTACAGTGAGCTGAGATCACACCACTGCTCAACAGAATGAGAAAAATAATAATAGTAATAATAATAAGGGGTTAAACTAGTTGTCACCCTTCTCCCTGTCTTCTAGGTATTCTGGCGCTAGAAAATGAAATAATATATACGAGAAGTTTTCCCAAGGTTAATAGATTTCATCTGCTTCGTTCTTCCATGTAACCCTTTTCTTATCCAGTGCCTACAGTGGCTTAAGGCTGAGTAAGGTGCTATACTAGGAGAGGGTTTTGAGGGTATGCAGGGTGAAGAAAGAGCTTCCAAGGAAAAGAAGGCCCTAGGTAGTTTATACTCTTATAATGCTATTCTCTTAAGTATGGATCGTGCTTTGGACTCTTCAAAGTATGGCTGGGTCCACTATCATTGGATAGTATTTACTACAAAGAAGGTGCTTTTATGTGTGTGTATGTTCAATTAACCTGGCATCTTTTGATTGAAACTATAAGGAGGTTTTAATTATTTTGCCCAGTCCCATTGGCAGTCATTTTCACATAGACAGCAACTCAGTCTGCCTCAGATGGGCCCAGGATAAACAGGTTGTGCCTACCTTTCTACAGGCAACTTTTCAATCGTTAAAGTGTGTTAGAGTCAGATTACATGAGCTTGTGAGTCCTTTCAACATGAGTAGGAAAGGAACCGCTAAGCCTCTGTTTCTTCATCTGAAACATGAGAATAGCCTTCCCCCTGCAGAGTTAGCATGGAAATTAAATGAGATGCTGCATATAAAGCATTTGTATAATTCCTGGCATGTAGTAAGTGCTCACTTATTGTCAGCTGCTCTCATTATTCATCATTCAGTAACCTGCTTATTCAGTCCCTACTATGGACAGGGTCTGGGACTTGGGTCTGAGATACTCTAATGAAAAAAACTATCTCCCTGCACTACAGTATAAAGGAAGGGTTGGCAAACTTTTCCCATTAAGAGCCAGATGGTAAATATTTCAGACTTTGTGGGCCATATGGTCTCTCTTGCAACTGCTCAACTCTGATGCTATAGCTCAAAAGCAGTCACATCCAAGACATTAACAAATGGGTATGGCTTTGTTCCAATAGCTTACAAACCCCTGTTCTGGATGGAAGACAGATATTCAAAGAAACCATTACAATACAGTGTGGTAAGTGTTACGATAGAGGAAGTGGGGAACGATCTAGCTTGTCACACTCAATGTGCAGTCTTTAGGCCAGCTGTACTGCCATCACCAGAGAGCCTGTCAGGAATGCAGATCCTCACACCTCATCCCAGAACTGTGGAATCAGAGCCTGCATTTAACAGACTCTGAAGTTTTTGCCCAGTCCCACTGGTAGCCATTTTCCATTTGATGCAAAAACTCTTGACAAATTTAGTAATCAATATGCAAACTAGGATCACAGTCAAAGGGTTTAACAAAAGAAGCTCTGATAAAGGGCTACGTTATAAAAGGAAGAATTCCCCATTTGAAAGCTGAAGGACAAGCAGAAGATTTGTGGGTAATCTATGGGCCAGGGGACATCTTTTAGGCAGAAAACACAGCAGGTGCAGAGGTGTAGAGGTGAGAAAGAACGCGGCTGAAGAACTCAAGAAATTGGGGAAGCTCACTGGCAGTAAGATGGTAACACTACTCTAGGTTAGAAGAAATTTAAGCAACATAACAGTCAAGTGCAGTGACCTGATTTTGTTTAGATCCTGTTTTGAAGAAACCAATTATAAAAAGACATTTCTGAAACAATTAAATTTTTTTTTTTTAGACAGTTTTGCTCTGTCATCCAGGCTGGAGTGCAATGGCACCATCTTGGCTCACTGCAACCTTTGGCTCCTGGATTCAAGTGATTTTCCTGCCTCAGCCTCCCAAGTAGCTGGGATTACTAGCTTCTGCCACCATGCCCAGCTAATTTTTGTATTTTTGTATTTTTAGTAGAGACGGAGTTTCAGCACGTTGGTCAGACTGGCCTGGGTCACTTGAGGTCAACTCCTGACCTCAACCTCTGCAGAGTCCCACTGCAACCTCTGCCTCCTGGGTTCAAGTGATTTTCCCTCCTCAGACTCCCAAGTAGCTGGGATAACAGGCACCCACCACCATGCCCAGCTAATTTTTGTATTTTTAGTAGAGACAGGATTTCACCATGTTGACCAGGCTGATCTTCAACTCCTGACCTCAAGTGATCCACCCGCCTCGGCCTCCCTAAGTGCTGGGATTACAGGCATTAGCCACCATGCCTGGCTGAAAATTTGAATATAGAGTGACTGTTAATACTGTTGGTTGTGATAAAGGTTTTGTGTTTATACATAAAAAGTCTACTGGAGAGATATATGGAAAGACTTTGAGGTGAAATGGCCTGACGACAGGGACTTGCTTGAAGAAATATCCACAAAAAAATAAGGCTGACAAAAATCAAGACATGAAGCAACTGGAGCAAAAAGTGAATAATTGTTGAATCCAAGGATAGGTGTGTTGAGTTCATTATATTAGTCTCTCTTCTTTTGTGTACTTTTGAAAACTTTCATAAGTTAAAGAAGAATTTTGGACTGCATCAAATCTCTTATCTCTGTTTTTATGTGAAATTCAGCTCATGATTAAACTATCCCAAGAGTTGTGCACAGAACAATATTTTCCATCTTTGAAGAGAATTTAGAAGTCGTTGACAGGCGGTCACTCTGAGCCCAGGATCTATATGCATGTCCTTTTATTGGAAAAAGCAGAAAAGCAATGGCTTCATGGAGGTTTTATTCCATTTCTTAAAGCATGTGTCTGAGCTGGGGGATGAGGGCCTCTCATCCCAGCCCAGACCCTCCCCCAGCCTCCCCTCCCCCTCCCCCTGTGGAAGGCGCAGCTAGGTCTGCAGCTTGCTAAACAGTGTACTGCAAGGGACACAGGAAGACTGTGCATCTTGGTGCTTCTGGGTTGGAATCAAGTACATGCAGTAGTGGCCTTTGATGGTGAGGACAATAGATTTTTTTCATGAGGACCACATACTGTATCTCTGAAAGAATCAGTAATAAGAAAATTAGGACAATGAAGAGCAGACCATTTTGGACCTACTATTTACTAGCTCTGTAGCCTTGAGAAAGTTATGAGGTCTCTTGAGATCTCATTTCATCATCTGTAAAATTATTTAACCAACTCGATTGGGTTGCTGTGAGGATTTAATGAGATAAATATATAGTCTTGATCTCATTGCAAGCTATAAAAAGTGATACATAAATGGCAGTTGCATTTTTCCTGAGTTGGACTTCCTGGTATTCTTTCCTATTTCATAGGTGGCTTATTTTAAGCTTATCTTTCCTCTGAGCTTCGTCTATGTTTGGTGCTGAATTAGAATTTCCATGTGGTGGCCTCTGAATTATACTGCTCTCCAGCACCCTGTCTTTCTTTGTCTCTCATGCTGAACGTGGCCTTTTAACATTTGCCTTTTAACCTGGGTCTTCCTTCTTTTTGCCTGGAATGGTTGGATTTTTTTTTTCTTTGTTTGTTTGTTTGTTGAGACAGAGTCCCATTGCAACCTCTGCTTCCTGGGTTCACGTGATTTTTCCCTCCTTAGACTCCCAAGTAGCTAGGATTATAGGCGCCTACCACCATGCTCAGCTAATTTTTGTATTTTTAGTAGAGACAGGATTTTACCATGTTGACCAGGCTGACCTTGAACTCCTAATCTCAAGTGATCTGTCCACCTTGGTCTCCCACAGTGCTGAATGTTGACTGGATAAACAATGAAATGAAGGCAGAAATAAGGTTGTTATTCTAAACCAATGAGAACAAAGACACAATGTACCAGAATCTCTGGGACACATTTAAAGCAGTGTCTAATGGAAAATTTATAGCAATAAATGCCCACATGAGAAGCAAGGAAAGATCTAAAATTGATACCCTATCATCAAAATTGAAAGAACTAGAGGAGCAAGATCAAAAACACTCAAAAGCTAGGAGACAAGAAATAACTAAGATCAGAGCAGAACTGAAGGAGATAGAGACACAAAAAACCCTTCAAAAAAATCTATAAATCCAGGAGCTGGTTTTTTGAAAATATCAACAAAATAGACCACTAGCCAGATTAATAAAAAAGAAAAGAGAGAAGAATCAAATAGATGCAATAAAAAAAGATAAAGGAGATATCACCACAGATTCCACAGAAATACAAACCATCATCAGAGATTATTACAAACAACTCTATGCACATAAACTAGTAAACCTGGAAGAAATGGATAAATTCCTGGACACTTGCCTCCTCCCAAGCCTAAACCAGGAAGAAGCCGAAACCCTGAATAGACCAGTAGCAAGGGCTGAAGTTGAGGCAGCAATTAATAGCCTACCAACCAAAAAATGCCCAGGTCCAGACGGGTTCACAGCCAAATTCTACCAGACATACAAAGAGGAGCTGGTATCACTCCTTCTGAAACTATTCAAAACAATCCAAAAAGAGGGAATCCTTCCCAAATCATTTTATGAGACCAACATCATTCTGATACCAAAACCCAGAAGAGACTTAACAAGAAAAGAAAACTTCAGGCCAATATCCATGATGAACATAGATGCAAAAATCTTCAATAAAATACTGGCAAACCAATTGCAACAACACATCAAAAAGCTTATCCATCACGATCAAGTAGGCTTCATCCCACGGATGCAAGCCTGGTTCAACATACCAAGTCTATAAATGTAATTCACCAGATAAACAGAACCAAAGACAAAAACCTCATGATTATCTCAATAGATGCACAGAAGGCCTTCGACAAAATTCAACAGCCCTTTACGCTAAAAACTTTCAATAAATTAAGTATCGATGAAATATATCTCAAAATAATAAAAGCTATTTATGACAAACCCACAGCCAATATCATACTGAATGGGCAAAAACGGGGAGCATTCCCTTTGAAATCTGGCACTAGACAAGGATGCCCTCTCTCACCACTCCTATTCAATATAGTACTGGAAGTTCTAGCCAGAGCAATCAGGTAAGAAAAAGAAATAAAGGGTATTCAAATAGGAAAGGAGGAAGTCAAATTGTCACTATTTGCAGATCACATGATTGTATATTTAGAAGACCCTGTGGTCTCAAAATCTCCTTAAACTGATAAGCAACTTCAGCAAAGTCTCAGGATACAAAATTAATGTGCAAGAATCACAAGCATTCCTATACACCAATAACAGACTTAAAGAGAGACAAATCAAGAACAAACTGCTATTCACAATTGCTACAAAGAGAATAAAATACCTAGGAATACAATGAACAAAGGATGTAAAAGACCTCTTCAAGGAGAACTGTAAACCACTGCTCAACGAAATAAGAGAGGACACAAACAGATGGAGAAACATTCCATGCTCATGGTTAGGAAGAATCAATATCATGAAAATGGACATACTGCCCAAAGTATTTTATAGATTCAACACTATCCCCATCAAGCTACCAATGACCTTCTTCAGAGAACTGGAAAAATCCACCTTAAACTTCATATGGAACCAAAAGAGAGCCTGCATAGCCAAGTCAATTCTAAGCAAAAAGAAGAAAGCTGGAGGCATCATTCTACTTGACTTCAAACTATATTACAAGGCTACAGTAATCAAAACAGCATGGTACTGGCACCAAAACAGAGATATAGACCAATGGAACAGAACAGAGGCCTCGGAGGCAATGCCACACATCTACAACCATCTGATCTTTGACAAACCTTACAAAAACAAGCAATGGGGAAAGGATTCCCTGTTTAATAAATGGTGTTGGGAAAACTGGTTAGCCATGTGTGGAAAGCAGAAACTGGACCCCTTCCTGATACCTTACACTAAAATTAACTGCAGATGGATTAAAGACTTAAACATAAGACCTAAGACCATAAAAACCCTACAAGAAAACTTAGGCAAAACCATTTAGGACATAGGCATAGTTAAGGACTTCATGACTAAAACAACAAAAGCCAAAATAGACAAATGGGATCTAATTAAACTCCTGAGCTTCTGCACAGCAAAAGAAACAATCATTAGAGTGAACTGGCAACCAACAAAATGGGAAAAAAATTTTTCAATCTACCCATCTGACAAAGGTCTAATATCCAGAATCTACAAAAAACTAAAACAGATTTACAAGAAAAAAAACAAACAAATCCATTCAAAATTGGGCAAATGATATGAACAGATACTTTTCAAAAGAAGACATATATGAGGCCAACAAACATATGAAAAAATGCTCATCATCACTGGTCATTAGAGAAATGTAAATCAAAACCACATTGAGATACCATCTCATGCCAGTTAGAATGGCGATCATTAAAAAATCTGGAGACAACAGATGCTGGAGAGGATGTAGAGAAATAGGAATACTTTTACACTGTTGGTGGGAGTGTAAATTACTTCAACCATTGTGGAAGACAGTGGAGATTCCTCGAGGACCTAGAAATAGAAATTCCATTTGACCCAGCAATCCCATTACTGGGTATATACCCAAAGGGTTATAAATCGTTCTATTAT
Organism: Sapajus apella; assembly: GCF_009761245.1. Lineage (NCBI taxonomy): Eukaryota > Metazoa > Chordata > Mammalia > Primates > Cebidae > Sapajus > Sapajus apella. Next base: position 1,355,039 of record NW_022436999.1, on the reverse strand, counting down.
AGATACCTGCACACGTATGTTCATTTTGGCACTGTTTACAATAGCAAAGACCTGGAACCAACCCAAATGCCCTTCGATGATAGACTGGACAGGGAAAATGTGGCACATATACACCATGGAATACTATGCAGCTATAAAAAACAATAGGTTGGTGACCTTTGTAGGGACATGGATGAACCTGGAAACCATCATTCTCAGGAAACTGACACAAGAACAGAAGATCAAACACTGCATGTTCTCACTCATAGGCGGGTGTTGAAGAGTGAGAACACATGGACACAAGGAGGGGAGCATCACACACTGGGGTCTGTTGGGGGGGACTGGGGAGGGACAGCAGGGGGTAGGGAGTTGGGGAGGGATAACATGGAGAGAAATGCCAGACATAGTTGATGGGATGGAAGCAGCAAACCACACTTCATTGCCATGTATGTACCCATGCAACAATCCTGCATATTCTTCACATGTACCCCAGAACCTAAAGTGCAATAAAATAAATAAATAAATAAATAAATAAATAATATTCCTGCTGTGCTGCTGCCCCCTACTGGCCTCTGCCATTTTGTGTGCCTGAGGACAAGCTTGCCACCCGGTCAGAGGGCTGTGAGCTCCCTCCACTGAAGAAGGTTGTTAAAGATTAGATTCTTCCTTTTAGATGGTGTTTAATGAATGAATGTCCCTTCTATTCCCAAATTCTTAATGCCTGCTTTTAAAAAAGTATGATGGGCATGTGGGGAGATAGAGACACAGAAGCCCCTGCTTTGTGGTTTATTTTGCAGGGATGAGGATTTATAAAATGTACCACTCCCCCCCCCCCATTCTGCCTCAGCTGTTCCCCATCCCTCCTTCCATTTTCATCCTTCTGATTTCTTCATTCTCTGTTTATGGACATGTTAAAGGAAATATATTTCAGAAATACCGTCCTTTTTGTTTGTATTTAATATTAGATTTCTGGAATGTGATGCTGGTGAAATATTTGTAAACAAAATAATGACTTCAGATGGACCAGAAGGGAGAAAGGACTGGATGCAGGTTGCTGAAGACAACCTTGACTGTATTTATTATTATTTTTTAGACAGAGTTTTGCTCTTTTTGCCCAGGCTGGAGTGCAATGGCGTGATCTCAGCTCATCGCCACCTCCACCTCCCAGGCTCAAGCAATTCTTCTGCCTCAACCTCCAGAGTAGCTAGGATTACAGGCATGCACCACCATACCTGGCTAATTATGGGTTTTTAGTAGAGAAGGGGTTTCTCCATGTTGGCCAGGCTGGTCTTGAACTCCCGACCTCAGGTGGTCTGCCCGCCTTGGTCTCCCAAAGTGCTGGGATTACTGGTGTGAGCCACTGTGGCTGGCCAAACGAGTAGCTAATTTTTTTTTTTTTTTTGAGATGGTGTCTCGCTCTGTTGCCCAGGCTGGAATGCAGTGTCCCAATCTCGGCTCACTGTAGCCTCCACCTCCTGGGTTCCAGTGATTCTCCTGCCTCAGCCTCCCGAGTAACTGAGACCACAGGCGTGCACCACCATGCCTGGCTAATTTTTGTATTTTTTAGTAGAGACAAGGTTTCACCATATTGGTGAGGCTCATCTCTAACTCCTGATCTCATGATCTGCCCTCCTCAGCCTCCCAAAGTGCTGGGATTACAGGCATGAGCCACTGCGCCTGCTTGACTGTGTTTTTAAGGTATATCCAAGTCTTCTAGCCCCAGGGAACTATTGAACACAATGTATTTGGCTGGTTTAGTGAATTCCAGGACAGCTAATGGTAGTCTAACTGAGCAGAGAAACAATGCTCTTTTCATCCAGCAGAATCCTAGTGTGTTGGCACTTTGCCAAGGAGATTATGGAATGGCTTCTGTAATCCCAGATCACAACAGGAATTGTAACATTAAGACTGGTTAGCAAGAGACTAAAGAAGTTGCAATATCTTTTCAAGTTCAGAAAACATAAACAGATTCACATCCTCCTTTCTTAATATTAGTTTATATGAAGACTGCCTTATAGGAAGAAACCTTTTTTTGTAGGCTAATTCCCCATGGCATCTGGGTAAGTAAAAACAGGGCTTTGAAAATAGCTTATTTGTATTTTCTATGTCCATTTATTCAGGAGCTGATAAGATTATTTTGTGATTAGTGGCAGGTGGACAGGCAGGAAGCGATCTCATTTGTTTACTCTTAGAAGGGGAGGTGGTATTAAAGATGGAAGGGTACTTGAAGAGAGTATCTGATTCACTCTCCCGATTTTACAGATCTGGAAATGGAAGACTATGTGAGATAGGGTGGTTTCCCAATATGTATGCATTTTCCACAGGTGGGGAAAGAACCAAGCCCTTTTCTTTTGCAGCTGGAAGGCAGGTAGCCTGGGGCAAGTTCTTAAACCCTGCTAGCCCATTGCCTGGAAACAGACTTGGGACTGTTAGAGGGGGCATGGTGAGAGTTAGATCAACCCTTCAGATTGCATGGGAGCTTCACATTGCATGGGTGAGGCCGGTGACTCCTGGCTTTCCCCCTTTTCCTTGACAACTTCCATGACTCAGCAGAGGCAGCCATAATCCTGCTTGATATACAACTCTGTTGACCTTGGAACATCACCCTCATCCCCCATAGCAGCCACAGCAAGACCTGCCCAAGGAAAGTCTGAGCTCAGATATGCCTCCACCTGATGGGCCTTCCCTATCCACCCTGGTAGCTGAAGACAAAGGGCATATACTCTTGCAAGTTCTAGGGCCCTGCCCATTGCTGTTTCCTCTCAATAATACCACAGTTGATACTCTCTGGAAAGTGCCACCTCCTAGCAGGAGGCCAACCGGCACAAAAATAGAACATTAAATAACCAAAGCTAACAACCCTCACATAGTCCATTTCACCCTGCTGCCACCTATATGGGAACAGCTACTAGTATCCACATTGAGAGACCCATAGATGGTTCACATCATGGGACTATGTGCAGACAACCCCCAGTACCAGCCTGGAGCTGGGTAGGCTTGCTAGGTGCCAGACCCAGAAGGGAGCTAACAATCACTGCAGCTCGGCTCACAGGAAGCCACATCCATAGGGAAAGAGGGAGAGTACTACATCAAGGGAACATCCCATGGGACAAAAGAATCTGAACAACAGCCCCGAGCTCTAAACCTTCCCTCTGACAGAGCCTACCCAAATGAGAAGGAACCAGAAAACCAACTCTGGTAATATGACAAAACAAGGCTCTTTAACACCACCCAAAAATCACACTCACTCACCAGCAGTGGATCCAAACCAAGAAGAAATCCCTGATTTACCTGAAAAAAAATTCAGGAGGTTAGTTATGAAGCTAATCAGGGAGGCACCAGAGAAAGGCAAAGCCCAATGCAAGGAAATCCAAAAAACAATACAAGAAGTGAAAGGAGAAATATTTAAGGAAATAGATAAAGAAAAAAGAATAATCAAAACTTCAGGAAACATTGGACACACCTATAGAAATGCAAAATGATCTGGAAAGCCTCAGCAATAGAATTGAACAAGTAGAAGAAGACATTCAGAGCTTGAAGACAAGGTGTTTGAATTAACCCAATCCAACAAAGACAAAGAAAAAGAATAAGAAAATATGATAAAAGCCTCCAAGTAGTCTGGGATTATGTTAAAGGACCAAACCTAGGAATAATTGGTGTTCCTGAGGAAGAAGAGAAATCTAAAAGTTTTGAAAACATATTTAGGGGAATAATCGAGGAAGACTTCTCTGGCCTTGCTAGAGACCTAGACATGCAAACTCAAGAAGCACAAAGAACACCTGGGAAATTCATTGCAAAAAGGCTATTGCCGAGGCAAATTGTCATCAGGTTGTCTAAAGTTAAGACAAATGAAATAATTTTAAGAGCTGTGAGACAAAAGCACCAGGTAACCTGTAAAGGAAAATCTAACAGATTAACAGCAGATTTCTCAGCAGAAACCCCACAAAGCTAGAAGTGATTGGGGCCTTATCTTCAGCCTCCTGAAACAAAACAATTATCAGCCAAGAATTTTGTATCCAGTAAAACTAAGCATCATATATGAAGGAAAGATACAGTCTTTTTCAGACAAACAAATGCTGAGAGAATTCGCCACTACCAAATCACCACTATAAGAACTGCTAAAAGGAGTTCTAAATCTTCAAACAAATCCTGGAAACACAAAGCAGAAACTCTTTGAAGCATAAATCACATAGGACCTGTAAAACAAAAATACAAGTTAAAAAGCAAAAAACCCCAAAACACCAAAGTACACAAGCAACAAATAGCACAATGAATGCAATGGTACCTCACATCTCAATACTAACATTAAATGTAAATGGCCTAAATGCTCCACTTATGATACAGAACTGCAGAATGGATAACTTACCAACCAACTATCTGCTGCCTACAGGAGACTCACCTAACACATACGAACTCACATAAACTTAAAGTAAAGGAGTGGAAAAAGGTATTTTATGCAAATGAACACCAAAAGTGAGCAGGGGCAGCTATTCTTGTATCAGACAAAACAAACCCTAAAGCAACGGCAGTTAAGAGGTCGGGCACGGTGGCTCACACCTGTAATGCCAGCACTTTGGGAGTCCAAGGCAGGCAGATCACCAGATCAGGAGTTCAAGACCAGCCTGGCCAATATGGTGAAACCCTGACTCTACTAAAAATACAAAAATTAGCCAGGCATGGTGGCATGTGCCTATAGTCCCAGCTACTCAGGAAGCTGAGGCAGGAGAATCACTTGAACCTGGGAGGCAGAGGTTGCAATGAGCTGAGAACTTGCCACTGCACTCAAACCTGGGCGACAGAGTGAGACTCCGTCTCAAAAAATATAGAAAAGAAAAAAAGAGACAAAGAGGGACATTACATAATGATAAATGGCCTTGTCTAACAGGAAAATATCACAGTGCTAAACATATGTGCACCTAACAGTGGAGCTCCCAAATTTATAAAACAATTACTAATAGATCTAAGAAATGAGATGTACAGCAACACAATAATAGTGAGGGACTTCAATACTCCACTTACAGCACTAGACAGGTCATCAAGACAGAAAGTCAATAAAGAAACAATAGATTTAAACTATACCTTGGAACAAATGAACTTAACAGATATAAACAAAACATTTCATCCAACAACTGCAGAATACACATTCTATTCAACGGTGCATGGAACTTTTTCCAAGACAGACCATACGATAGACCATAAAATGAGCCTCAATACATTTAAGAAAATTGAAATTATATCAGGTACTCTCTCCGACCACAGTGGAATAAAACAGGAAATCGACTCCAAAAAGAATCTTCAAAACAATGTAAATACATGGAAATTAAATAACCTGTTCCTGAATGAGCATTGGGTCAAAAACAAAATCAAAATAGAAATTAAAAAATTAAACTGAATGGCAATAATGACACAACCTATCAAAACCTCTGGGTACAGCAAAGGTGGGGCTAAGCGGAAAGCTTATAGCCCTAAACACCTACATCAAAAAGACTGAAAGAGCACAAACTGACATTCTAGGGTCACACCTCAAGAAACTAGAGAAATAAGAACAAACCAAACCCAAACCCAACAGAAGAAAGGAAATAACCAAGAGCAGGGCAGAACTAAATGAAATTGAAACAAAAAGTACAAAAGATAAATGAAACAAATAGCTTGTTCTTTGAAAAGGTTAATAAAACTGACAGACCATTAACAATATTAACCAAGAAAAGAAGAGAGAAAATCCAAATAACCTCATTAGAAGTGAAACAGGAGATACTACAACTGACACCACTAAAATACAAAAGATCATTCAAGGCTACTGTGAACACCTTTATGCACATAAACTAGAATACCTAGAAGAGAGAGATAGATAAATTCCTGGAAAAATACAACCCTCCTAGCTTAAATCGGGAAGAATTAGTTACCCTGAAGAGACCAATAACAAGCAGCAAGATTGAAATGGTAATTTAAAAATTATCAACCAAAAAAGTCCAAGACCAGATGATTCAGACTGAGCTGAATTCTACCATACATTCAAAGAAGACTTGGTACCAATTCTTTTGACACTGTTCTACAACATAGAGAAAGAGGGAACCCTTCCTGATTCATTCTATGAAGCCAGGATCACCCTAATACCAAAACCAGGAAAAGACATAACCAAAAAAGAAAACTACAGACCGATATCCCTGATAGACATAGATGCTAAAATTCTTAACAAAATACTAGCTGACTGAATCCAACAGTATATCAAAAAGATAATCTACCATGATCAAGTGGGTTTCATACCAGCGATGCAGGGATGGTTTAACATACACAAGTCAATAAATGTGGTGTATTACCTGAGGTCAGGAGTTTGAGACCAGCCTGATCAACCTGATGAAACCCTGCCTCTACTAAATACAAAAATTAGCTGGGCATGACAGCCTGTGCCTGTAATCCCAGCTACTCAGGAGGCTGAAGCAGGAGAATGGCTTAAACCCAGGAGGCAAAGGTTGCAGTGAGCTGCAATCGCACCACTGCACACCAGCCTGGGTGACACAGTGGGATTCCACCTTAAAAAAAAATGATAGACCACATAAACAGAGTTAAAAACCAAATAGATGCAGAAAAAGCATTTGACAAAATCTGGCATATCCCTTTATGATTAAAACTTTCAGCATACAAGGGACATACCTCAATGTAATAAAAACCATTTATGACAAACTCATGGCCAACATCATACTGAATGGGAAAAAGTTGAAAGCATTCCCTCCAAGAACTGGAACAAGACAAGGACTCTCATCACTCCTCTTCAACATAGTACTGGAAGTCCTAGCCAGAGTAATTAGACAAGAGAAAGAAAAAAGGGGCATCTAAATTGGTAAAGAGAAAGTCAAACTGTCGCTGTTTGTTGATGATATGATTATTTACCTCAAAAACCCTAAAGACTCTTCCAAAAAGCTCCTATAACTGATAAAAGAATTCAGCAAGTTTTGGGACATAAGATTAATGTACATAAATCAGTAGCTCTTCTATACACCAACAGCAACCAAGAAGAGAATCAAATCAAGAACTCAACTTCTTTTACAATAGCTGCAAAACAAACAAAAAACCCTAAAAACTGAGGAATATACCTAACCAAGGAGGTGAAAGACCTCTACAAGGAAAACTACAAAACACTGCTGAAATAAATGATAGATAACACAAACAAAAATAGAAACACAGCCCATGATCATGGATGAGTAGACTCAATATTGTGAAAATGGCTATACTGCTGAAAGCAATCTACATATTCAATACCACCATCATTCTTCACAGAAGTAGAAAAAACAATCCTAAAATTCATATGAAACTGAAAAAGAGCCCACATAGCCAAAGCAAGACTAAGCAAAAAGGGCAAATCTGGAGGCATCACACTACCTGATCACAAACTATACTATAAGGTCATAGTCACCAAAACAGCATGGTACTGGTATAAAAATAGGCACATAGACCAATGGAACAGAATGGAGAACCTAGAAATAAACCCAAATACTTACAGCCAACTGATTTTTGACAAAGTAAACAAAAACATAAAAGTGGGGAAAGGACACCCTTTTCAACAAATGGTGCTGAGATAATTGGCTAGCCACAGGTAGGAGAATGAAACTGGATCCTCATCTCTCACTTTATACAAAAATCAACTCAAGATGGACTAAACATTTAAATCTAAGACCTAAAACTATAAAAATGCTAGAAGATAACATTGGAAAAACCCTTCTAGACATGGGCCTAGGCAAGGATTTCATGACCAAGAACCCAAAAGCAAATGCAATAAAAACAAAAATTAATAGTTGGGACTTACTAAAGAGCTTTTGCATGGCGCAAGGAACAGTCGGCAAACAGACAACCCACATAGTGGGAGAAAATCATCACAATCTGTACATCTGACAAAGGACTAATATCCAGAATCTACAATGAACTCAAACAAATTGGTAAGAAAAAATCAAACAATCCCATCAAAAAGTGGGCTAAGGACAGGAATAGACAATTCTCAAAAGAAGATACACCAATGGCTAACAGCATGAAAGAATGCTCAACAACACTAATGATTAGGGAAATGCAAATCAGAACCACAATGTGATACCAGTTTACTTCTGCAAGAATGGCCATAATAAAAAAAAATTTTAAAGTAGATGTTGGCATGGATGTGATAATCTGGGAACACATTTACACTGCTGATGGGAATGTAAACTAGTACAGCCTATAGAAAACAGTGTGGAGATTCCTTAAAGAACTACAAGCAGAACTACCATTTGACCCAGCAATCCCACTACTGGGTATCTACCCTGTGGAAAAGAAGTTACTATACGAAAATGATACTTGTACACACATTTATAGCAGCACAATTCACAATTGCAAAATCGTGGAACCAACCCAAATGCTCATGGATCAATGAGTGGTTAAACTATATATATATCTACAGTTTCTTTATCCAACTGCTCAGCCATAAAAAGGAATGAATTAATGGCATTTGCAGTGACCTGGATGAGATTGGAGACTATTATTTTAAGTGAAGTAACTCAGGAATGAGAAACAAAACATTGTATGTTCTCATTGATATGTGGGAGCTAAGCTATGAGGATGTAAAGGCATAAGAATGATACAGTGGACCTTGGGGACTTGAGGAGAAGAGTGGAAGGGGAGTGAGGGATAAAAGATGACAAATAAGGTGCAGTGTATACTGCTTGGGTGATGGGTGCACCAAAATCTCACAAATCACCACTAAAGAACCTATTCGTGTAACCAAATACCATCTGTACCCCAATAACCTATGGAAAAATAAATTTTTTTAAATCCCTTACTAGGAAGATTGTCAGTCTGACCAGAAGACCCTCTCCAACATGCCAAGATTCTAGAATAAGTGTCTTCCATGCTCAGAAAGATTTTTAGGGCAGTGTAAATACTCTGTATGATACTATAATGGTAGATACATTTCATACATTTGTCCAAACCCATAGACTGTATGACACCAAGAGTGAACGCTAATGTAAACACTACGGATTCTAGGTGATAATGATGTGCCAGTGTAGGTTTGTCAGTTGTAACAAACATACCACTCTAGTGAAAAATGTTGATAATGGGGAAACCTATGCATGTGTAGGGGCAGGGGATATATGGAAACTCGCTGTACCTTCCTCTCAATCTTCCTATGAACCTAACTACTCTAAAAAAAAAGTCTTATATTTTCAAGTGTCTTCACTTCCTGGAAGCTCTCAGGAAGAATTACACGTTATAGCTCTGTGTTGACTAGGTCTTATCTGAGTTGACAAATGTGGAAGCCTTCAGCCTAGCAGATGAGGGAGGACTGCCCCATGGTTGGGGCTAAAGGTTGGGTTACTGTGGGTTTCCAGACATTGGCGTTAGCACAGGATTCGTTTCCCTGACCCACTTCTGTGAGCCTGGAGCTCCTCTCACATTGCATGTCCACCGTGGAGATGTGGCTGGCCTTGGTCAGGTTGGGACATGTGCAGTTTGTTTTCAAACTTCTCTTTTTGGAAGCCTCTGCTCTCTTCAAGGACTTTCTCTTTCCATGTCTGTTAATGCGATTTCCTGGAAAACAAATGTTTTGCGTTGTCTTGCTCTTTCTGTTTCCTGACTATATCTCTCTTTCCAGTTGTGTCTGTCTTTAGTTCCAATCTTTTTTCTCCCACTATTGCTGTGATGACCCATAGGTGGTTGTAAGTAAAATATGGAAACGTACCTGCATTTATTTGGCTTTTGAGCACAGCAGTGGGGGGCACTGAGAAGCCAGAGAACTCTGACTGAATTGAGGTCTCTAAAGTGGTAAAATATAGTGGCAGTAGTAAAGCAGGAATGGCTGCAAGAAACAAACCTCTCACACACTGAACTGGGAAGGAAGAGGTGATTTATTCAGCTGGGAGCAAGTGGGCGTACCTGCCTAGCAGCCAAGCTCATCTAACAAAAGAGGTCTCTGCCTTTATAAAGGCTCACAACTCCAGATGCTACATGTGAAAGGGTCTTGGGTTTACAGCCTTAGAAATTACATGTGAAAGGGTCTTGGTCCATGGAGTAGATGTAGGGTGGGGGTCTGATCCTGTTTAAGTAAAAACAATGCCTTCCGGAAAGTTTCCTCCATACCATGCCTGTGATCTATAGGAGGTGATTAAGGAGGCATCAGTCTGCCAGACTTTACCTCTCCTATTGAAATGAAATGAAATGTGGAAGTCAAGGGGGAGGTGGTCTTAGATGCTTAGGTCTCCCTCTTCAATAATGATAATAATAATAATAAATAATAATAATAATAATGTAACATGCAGAATTTCAGCCACTCTAAACTCTGCTGACCGGATAGCAGTTACTATGCATTTCCTGCCCAGATCCCCTCACTCTTACCGCTAACATGTGCATCACCAGACTGCCCACTGGTGGCACTGGCATTTCTTTACCTAAGAAACTTCTTTCTCTTGTTGCTGGAGCCCGTTTTGTTGCTGACATGGCAGGCCAGAGTGCGAGGTGTTGGGACTCAGAAACTGATATCCCCAAATACGGTGCTTTGACGTTCTGGACTAAAGAAGGAGCCTCAAGATCTCTGAGCCCCCTGCCCCCACCTCCTGTCGCTCAGTCTCCGTCCCTCCCAAAGCACAGGATACAAAGTTTCTTCATCTGCCTAAAGTCCAGTTCCAGAAAAGAAGAAAATAGTTACCTCTGGTCCCTTCCCTGAGTTTTCATTAACTTACCTTTTATTGCAGGAAGGAATACTGAAGTCTGTCAACACACTGGGACAGACTTGTAAACCACTGCCTTCTATTTTGCTTCCACTTAGTGTTTCAAAGTAGATCATTTACCAGCCATTGTCTGTTCTGCAGATCCAACAGACTTTGCCCCAGGCGTTTGTATGTTCTCCAAGCCCATTCATTTCCACATAAAAATCATTTATTGTTCTTCAAATTGTCACATTTCCCCATCTCCCCTTCCTCTATGAAGGGTATATAAACATCTGCACTCCGCTGGGCTATTGGGTAATCATTCTCCTGTGATTCTCCTGTGATATCTATGCACATTAAAATAAATGTTGTATGGCTTTTCTTTTATGACTCTGTCTTTTGACAGTTGATTTTCATCGAAACTTCAGAGGGCTAAGAGGAAATTTTCCCTTGGCCCCTACTCAGGTAATTAATACCCCCACAAACAGCTCTTAGTCCATTCTTGCATCGCTATAATGAAATACCTGAGACTGGGGAATTTATAAAGAAAAGAAGTATAATTGGCTTATGGTTCTGCAGGCTGTACAGGAAGTGTGGTGGCATCTGCTTCTGGGGGGCCTCAGGGAGCTTCCAGTCATGGCATAAGGCAAAGGGGAAGTGAGGTGTCTTACATGGCAGGAGCAGGAGGAAGGAGGGGAGGTGCTGCACACTTTGAAGCAATCAGATCTCATGAGAACTCACCATCACAAAGATGGCACCCAGGGGTATGGTGTTAAACCATGAGAAACTGGCCCCATGATCCAATCAGTTCCCACCAGGCCCTACCTTCAACATTGAAGATTACAGTTCAACCTGAGATTTGCACAGGGATACAGATCTAAATCATATTAAGCTCTCAACCAATGACTTCTGGAATTGGGAGATGAATACATACAGCAAACTATGCCCCTGATGGGGTAACTTTGAGGCATGTACTTTTAACCCCGGGGTATTAAGTTCCAAGCATCCATGGCGGTAGTTGCCTTAATATCTCCTACTTGTGTTCCCTTCACCTCTCGAAGAAACTTTTCACCCTTGAATTCTTGTCTTAAGGTCTGCTTCTGGGGAAATTCAACTGAGACAAATCCCAATTCAGAATGCTGTGAGAAACAGCACCTTTGAGCAGATAAAGAGACATAAATGTCGTGAACTTTTTCTTTCTTTCCTTCTTTCAAGTGCTCTGAGTCTCATGCCAATGACTTAGCCACTATTGCTTCCTGCCAATTCTAACAAACTTGGGTATCTATTTTCTATACCCCAAATGGGTTAGAAATAAAAATTAGAAAGGAGTGGTTTTATGCTGCAGGAAGGCATAAAAGGAACTAAACAATGAATGCAAGGAAAGGGCAAAAACATGACGTTTTGTAAAAAAAGTAAGTCAGGATGATCAGTGTATTAGTCCATTCTCACACTGCTGTAATGAACTGCCTAAGACTGGGCATGGTGGCTCACACCTGTAATCCCAGCAATTTGGGAGGCCAAGGTGGGTGGATCACCTGAGGTCAGGAGTTCAAGACCAGCCTGGCCAACCTGGTGAAACCCCATCTCTACTAAAAATACAAAAATTAGCTGGGCATGGTGGTTTATGCCTGTAATCCCAGCTACTTAGGAGGCTGAGGCAGGAGAATCACTTGAACCTGGGAGTTGGAGGTTGCAGTGAGCCGAGATTGCACCACTGCACTACAGCCTGGGCCACAGAGGAAGACTCCATCTCAAAAAAAAAAAAAAAAAGAAGAAACACCAAAAAACCAAAACCAAAACAACAATAACAAATGGCCTAAAACTTGGTAATTTATAAAGGAAAGAGACAGTTCACCATGGCTTGGGAGGCCTCAGGGAACTTAGCATCATGGCAGAAGGCAAAGGGTAAGCAAGGAGTGCTTCACAAAGTGGCAGGAAGGAGAATGAATATAAGAACAACCAAACACTTATAAAACCATCAGATCTCAGGAGAACTCACTCACTATCATGAGAACAGCTTGGAGGAAACCACCCCCATGATTCAATTACCTGCACCTGATCTTCCCTTGATATATAGGGATTATGGGGATTATAATTCAAGATGAGATTTTGGGTGAGGACACAGCCAAACCATAGAATTCAGTATTCACAGCAGTGTGGTGGCCATTAGTTTAATACACTCCAGGTGGCCTCCAATGGATCGATGTTTATAGAACTATAGGTGAAATTGTTTTGACTTCTAAGTCCTTGCTTTTTACCTGATATAACAGCTCATTGCCCATGACTCGCTTTCCTTCTTTCTGGGATGATTGCAGTAGTCTCCTCACTGGTCTCTCTGGCTTCAGGCTCATTTCTCCTTAATTCATCCCCACTGTTGTTGCCAGAAAAATTATTTTAAAATGCAAACCAAATTATATTTAAAATCTGTCAGTAGCAGTGTTTCCCAAACAAGAAACATCCTAGATGATCCAGAGGGTTCATGCCCTTAAAGTTTTTTTTCAATTTCCTGTTTCATTTCTATTTTTCTGAATTGAAATTCAAACATTAGCATTACTTAAATATTCCCACTCATTAAAGCAGAAGCATTTGATGCCCCTCGGTGGGGCAGGGGTGGGAAGAGGTAAATGAGATCAGAAAGAAAAATTTTTTTTTTTTTTTTTTTTTTTTTGAGACAGTGTCTTGCAGGAGCTGGAGTGCAGTAGTGCAATCAAACTTCCCAGGCTCAAGCCGTCTTCCCACCTCAGCCTCCCAAAGTGCTGGAATTGCAGGCATGAGCCACTGCGCCTAGCCAGGAATACTATCTTAAAGCTCTTACTCAGCTGAGGTATCAGGGGACTAATACATACTGTAGGGGTATTAGCTGTTATACTATTTTAAGTTGTTTTTATTTTTGGTCATATATTTTGAAATTTATACCCAGACTGGATTAATGGCAAAAGATGGGACACATGCAGATTCCCACATTGAAATACAAGCAGCTGTGAAAAACATTAGAAAGAACATTCTCTAAATTCTCTGCAAGATGAGTTCATCAGATCTAGAAGTTGCAGTTACATAATAAAACTTCTTGTATAGCCCTTGAAAATATCTCTATGTCAACAACAACAAAAATATCTCTGATACTTCAAGAAGCTAGTGGCTGTTATATGCAATTGTGTCTTCAGTTTATTGGGTATAAAGACCATTAATAACCTGTAACGTGTTCTTTGCTGGGAAGAACTGGGAGAGAGCAGCCTGAAACCCTTTTCTAATTTCATCATTTAGAAACAAACATGGACATTTCAAAAATAAACCACTCAGTTTTTTTTTAATGGCAAAGGCAAGCATTCCAACATTAGGTCATGAAAGCAATTTTAATCTATTTTTGCTACCGTAAAATGCAATAAAAATTATTCTATATTAAGTGTGTCCAATCTCAAAACATACCCACAATACAAGATGTTAATATTAAATGGATTGGCCAAGAAATCATGCTTTTCCTTATATAATTAATTAAAGTAAATTAAGGAGCACGTGTTGCTTATTAAGTGGACCAGACTATTTATATTTTAAAATAATTATTAAAGATGGCATTTAAAGGTGAAATGTAATATCTGAAATAATACTAATCTAAAAATATTTTTAATGCAAAACTATTTCTTTGGACATTTGATTTTTTACATCCCCAAAGAGTGTCACCAGCTTATGTATTTCCTCCCTGTGAAAGGAGTTCAGGAGTCATATATAGACCTTTCAGTATGACATACCAGCCTCTCTGAGACTTAGTCCAAATTCTTTCCATTTACCAATGCATACTACCATCTGGCTAGCCCAAACTATTGACAGTTCCTCTAAGCATGTCCTTCACAACTCTGAGGTTTTGCATATGCTTCTTTCTGCCTGGAATATTCTTCCATCATCCTCACTATTTTTGAACTGAAGCATTTCTTCTTTAACTCTTGACATCAATTTCTGTATAAGGATCTCCCTTTCCAAAAGTCAGGGAGAGTTAGATGTTACTTTCCGTGTTCCCAAGTCACTCTTTACTAGTTGATTAGTTCTGTGTCTCTCCTGCCAGACTACGAATTCTCTGTCATGGGGTGTTTCTCTTGCTCATATTTGATTCCTTTAGCATAGTGCCTGGAACAAAAATTGACTCCCAATAAATGTTTAAAATGACTGTTCCATAAGGTGATCTCCATCAAGAAAAGGCTTAATTGCATTCAGTATATTCTGTTGAAAGCTAGGAAGCATGAAATGGATTTTGAAGAGATTGCCATCTAAAATGACTAAACAAAATAAAAATGTTGATGCTTAAAAGGTGCCTCCTCAGATCTCCACAGCTTTCCTGTAGAACCTAGTCCCTTAGGGAATCTGGATAGCTAGGCTGGCTTGGCTTAGAATTGTCCACATGTTACCCCTGAGCTCAGCTGCACCTATCTGATGGATAATACCAAGGTTGGTCTTCTTATCCCCAGAAAAAGTGGGATTTCCTCATTACATTTGCAGAGGGCTCAGTTGCTGGAGTTAATGAGATAAAGGCAGAAAAACAAAAAAACCAAAAGAGCCAGCCAATTGCCATAAGATGTTATTTTAGTGCCTTTCAAGGAAAGGGACTGATGGAAAAATGAACCTGCAGTCATGAGTATGAGTGGTGGCAATTAATTTAGCTTCAGAGAAATTCTGAGAAAAGCCAAGGATAAGGAGCAGTTCATTCTCTTCTTTCTGGGATGGGAATCAAAAGTAGTGAAAGCCTCCTTGCTTCTAAGAACTCAAGGCTGGATGGGTCTTCTGGGCATCCTCTCTTTATATCTGAGGAATGTCTGGAAATCTCTAATTGTGTATTCTGAAGAGGTGCCCAAAACTTTTTGGAATCCTATTTGAGAAAAACTTGAGGTCTGAGAAAATTAAAAAATGGATCTTTAATGTATACCTTCTCCCTTCTGATTGAAAGGGCAGTAGCAAATCCTACCAACTTTTTTTTTATATGCTTTAATTTCTGGGGTACATGTGCAGACCGTACAGGTTTGTTACATAGGTATTCATGTGCCATGGTGGTTTGCTGCACTCATCAACCAGTCATCCACATTAGATATTTCTCCTAATGCTATCCTAATGCGTTCCACAGGGATATTCCCTCCCTGTGTCCATGTGTTCTCATTGTTCAACACCCACTTATGAGTGAGAACATGAGGTGTTTCGTTTTCCATTCTTGTGTCAGTTTGCTGAGAATGATAGTTTCCAGCTTCATCCATTTCCCTGCAAAGGACATGAACTCATCCTTTTTTATGGCTGCATAGTCTTCCATGGTGTATATGTGCAACATTTTCTTTATCTAGTCTGTCGTTGATGGGCATTGGGTTGGTTCCAAGTCTTTGCTATTGTTAAGAGTGCCACAATAAGCATACATGTGCATGTGTCTTTATAGTAGAATGATTTATAATCCTTTGGGTATATACTCAGTAATGGGATTGCTGGGCCAAATGATATTTCTAGTTCTAGATCCTTGAGGAATTGTCACACTGTCTTCCACTGTGGTTGAACCAATTTACTCTCCCATCAAGTGTAAAAACATTCCTATTTCTCCACATCCTCTCCAGCATCTGTTGTTTCCTGACTTTTTAGTAATCACCATTCTAACCAGTGTGAGATGGTTTCTCATTGTGGTTTTGATTTGCATTTCTCTGATGACCACTGATGATGAGCTTTTTTAAATATTTGTTGGCTGCATGTCTTCTTTTGAGAAGTGTCTGTTTATGTCATTTGCCCACTTTTTGATGGGATTGTTTGTTTTTTTCTTGTGAATTTGTTTAAGTTCTTTGAAGATTCTAGATATTAGTCCTTTGACAGATGGATAGTTTGCAAAAATTTTCTTCCATTCTATAGGTTGTCTGTTCACTCTGATGATAATTTCTTTAGCTGTACAGAAGCTCTTTTGTTTAATTAGATTCAATTTGTCCATTTTGGCTTTTGTTGCCATTGTTTTTCATGTTTTTAGTCATGAAGTCTTTGCCCATGCCTATGTCCTGAATGGGATTACCTAGGTTTTCTTCTAGGGTTTTTATGGTTTTAGGTCTTATGCATAAGTCGTAAATCCATCTTGAGTTAATTTTTGTATAAGGTATAAGGAAGTTTCAGTTTTCTGTGTATGTTTGGCCAGTTTTCCCAACGCCATTTATTAAATAGAGCATCCTTTCCCCATTGCTTGTTTTTGTCATGTTTGTCAAAGATCAGATGGTTGTAGAGGTGTGGTTTTATTTCTGAGGCCTCTGTTCTGTTCCATTGGTCTATATATGTCTTGGTACCAGTATCATACTCTTTTGGTTACTGTAGCCTTGCAGTATACTTTGAAGTCAGGTAGTGTGATGCCTCTAGCTTTGTTCTTTTTGCTTAGGATTGTCTTGGCTATGCAGGCTCTTTTTGATTCCACATAAAATTTAAAGTAGTTTTTTTCTAATTCTGTGAAGAAAATCAATGGTAGCTTGATGGGGATAGCATTGAATATATAAATTACTTTGGGCAGTATGGCTATTTCCACAATATTGATTCTTCCTATCCATGAGCATGGAATGTTTTTCCATTTGTTTGTGTCCTCTCTTATTTCCTTGAGCAGTGGTTTGTAGTTGTCCTTGAAGAGGCCCTTCACATCCCTTGTAAGCTGTATTTTTAGGTATTTAATTCTCTTTGTAGCAATTGTGGATGGGAGTTCACTCATGATTTGGTTCTCTGTTTGTGTCTTATTGGTGTATAGGAATGCTTGTGATTTTTGCACATTGATTTTGCATCCTGAGACTTTGAAGTTGCTTATCAGCTTAAGCAGATTTTGGGCTGAGATGAGGGGGTTTTCCAAATACACAATCATATCATCTGCAAACAGAGACAATTTAACTTGCTCTTTTTCTATTTGAATACCCTTTATTTTTTTCTCTTGCTGATTGCCCTGGCCAGAACTTCCAGTACTATGTCGAATAGGAGTGGTGAGAGAAGTTATCTTTGCCTTATGCCAGTTTTCAAAGGGAATGCTTCCAGTTTTTACCAATTCAGCATAATATTGGCTATGGGTTTGTCATAAATAGTTCTTATTATTTTGAGATATATTCCATCAATACCCAGTTTATTGAGAGTACTTAGCATGAAGG
The DNA here is from genome assembly GCF_009761245.1 of Sapajus apella. Classification (NCBI taxonomy): domain Eukaryota; kingdom Metazoa; phylum Chordata; class Mammalia; order Primates; family Cebidae; genus Sapajus; species Sapajus apella. The sequence goes on along the minus strand of NW_022436999.1, from coordinate 1,337,278 downwards.
GATGTTTAATTTTATTGAAGGCCTTTTCTGCATCTGTTGAGATAATCATGTGGTTTTTGTCATTGGTTCTATTTATGTGATGGATTACATTTATTGATTTGTATATGTTGAACTAGCCTTGCATCCCAGGGATGAAGCCAACTTGATAGTGGTGGATAAGCACGAAATTTCATAGAGGCTGCAGTATCACCCCCAAAGGCACAGGGGTTTATAATACTTTAAAAAGTCAATGACCAGGCACAGTGGCTCACACCTATAATCCTATCACTTTGGGGTGCCAGAGGTGGGAGGATCACTTGAGGCTAGGAGTTTGAGATCAGCCTCAGCAACATAACAAGATCACGTCTTACAATAAAATTTTAAAAGTTAGCTGAGTATGGTGGTGTTCACATGTAATCCTTGCTACTTGGGAGGCTGAGGTGAGAGGATTGTTTGAGACCAGAAGTTCAAGGCTGCAGTCAGCTGTGATCATGCCACTTCGCTCCAGCCTGGGCAACAGAGCGAGACTCTTAAAAAACAATGTGGAGATATTTATGCAACAAGATGAAGATAGGTGCCAAGTAGGAGTTGTCTTTAACATTAGTTGGAACTGATAATTCACTTTACTGCTGAAAACAAAACCACTAGTTTCTCCACATCATAAAAAAAAGAATGGCCAGCTGTTGGGATAGCAGCATTCCAAAATCACTTGCTGAGAGGCAACACCTTCCGTAGGTCCCACACTAGCACCATCACCAACTCCCAGTACCCCTTGCAGCTCCTCCTAGTCTCCCATCCCGTCTTACATCCAGTAGAAGACTATGAGGGAGCGAAATGGTTTTTCAAGTAGAACATTATGAAAAGCCTCTGTGTCTCACTTTTCTCTTCTCATAGGGATGGAGAGTAACTCCAAGACAAGTGGAAGGAGCTGGGCATGGAGAGAATCATCTGTACAACATGGGAATATCTTCGAGAGGGGTAAGCTGGCATCTCAAGCTCTGGATGGGGCTAGAGAGATGAAAAGAGATGACCAGGTAAGGAGGAGGCAAAAACCATCCCTTCACACTTCTTATTCCTAGAGGTACAGAAAATAGATTTCACGTATGCTGGGAACCAGCCCAATCCTGTACGTGGGTGCCCCATGTCCAGGTGGTGACGAGGGAGTGAGAAAAGAAATAAGACAGAGACAAGAACAGAAGTTCACAGCATGGGTCCAGGGGTCCAAGGCACTCTCGTGTGGGGTTAACCACATTGGCCTTGAGCTCTGGGCTCCACATGCTTTGTATTGGGTGCATAATCTTGTTAAATCTTGTGGGTTGTGGGGAGGAGCGTTGAGAAGGAGGATGGCCAGGGGAAGAGCCTGTGTCTGCAGCATTCAACAGCAATGTGGTTCTCCTAAGAAATGCAAAGGACACTAAGTTTTTACCACCTACTGTCTATCCAGGTGCATTTGCAAAGAAGGCACAGTGGATAAGGCCTAAGCCAGATAAGGCACCATAAGGTCTGACCACACACAATACACTGAGGGATTTTTATCTCCCAAGCATTGTGGACACAGAGCAATAAGAATTACTCCATATTCTCGGCAGAGCCTGTGGCATTCCGGTTATCTCTGCCCTGCAAGACTTTTCTGTTGTGCAAGCTCCCATCTGCAAAGATCCTCCTGAATCTTGTGAGAAGAGGTTGCATTCCTTCCTAGAGTTTTTGCACAAGCCCTATTTACGAGACCCTCACGCAGGCTCTATGTTGGGAAGAGTTGTGGGACCAAAGCAGTTTTTCCTACTCTGCAACCACACCGCAGCATTCCCCAGTTATAGGGCACTCTCAGATGGTCTTTACTATAGGCCTCCTGTTACCACTTGATCTCTGCTTTTATTTTACCGCACTATAGTTTGGAGTTTTCTTACTGCAACATTTGATCCGGGGCACAAATCTCAGTGTATAAAAAGCAAAGCAAGCTTGTAATTATTTATCTACAAATAACACAGGTCTGCCCCTGGCCATCTTTTCCTACAATGTATGCTGGCAAATTCCAGGATTATGGGCCTTTTAGGGTTGATGAGGTAGGGGATGTGGGCTCATTGGGCACCATCACCAAGAAGCAAGGAGCCAAGGCCTCCCAGGGGGTGCAGCTTAGACTACCGGTAGAGGGACCATCCTAAAGATGTGATCGCTCCTCTTCAGGGACTCCAGATACCTCAGAACCAGTTTGAAAGTGAGTCTCACATCCACAAGGCCTGTTGAGACCGTCATCCACCCATATCCAGATGAGAAAAAACAGAAAAGTAATTACAACCAACCAAGGAAAGGGTCAAATGTCAGTCTTTATGGAGCCAGTGCCATCTTCCTGCTCTTTCCTCCCAGCCCAACATCAGCAGAAGGAGCACAGCAAGTAAGGAGGGGTATGGTCAGGGAGAGTTGACTGTGCCCCATGGTGCTCCACTCTAGTCTGGGCTTGGCAGGGGTGGGCAGGATGGGGAGCTGTGTATTGAATTTGAAATTGAGAGGTTCCTATAAACAGGAGCAGAACTTTACAGTCAAAATGAGATGATTTTGATAACTGAAAGTGATTGAAGACCTATTGCCTTAAATTGACAAGTCTTTAAGGAATTTCACTCTTCCAGTGGGAAAAAGTATTCAACAGAACCCAGTAGAAAGCAGGGACTGGAAAAGCAGAACCATATCCTATTTGCACTCCTATATGGGATTCTTCTTTATTAAACCAATTATATTCCTCTTCAAAACATTGTCCAGTTCACCATACATAAAAGGTATGCTCTTTTTGAAGGCTTGACAGGGCCTGTAATGAGGTGGTCACACAGTGCAGATATGGAAGAAAGTTCTAGAAAGCCAGTTTGTGGTACATTATTGTGTTAAATACCTTTAGTGAAGCACTCGGTTTCTGTCTATCTCACCTGCCCTTGGGACCTACAACCACTTGGGCTGCTCCAGCAGACATTTTCTCAAGGACTTCAGTCAACTTAAGAAGGGCACAATTTCCATAATGCCTTAGCCTCTTGTCCTACTGCATTTCTTCTGCCCCCTGCCCCCGGGGCATTCCTAATGAGGGGGAGCCATAACTCTACTGGGAGGCATTCTAGGGTGCCCAGCACAGCCGCAAAGTTTGGGCATTTGTGCCCTGTGAGTGAATCTTTGACCAGTGAGAGATGTCCCCTTTTTTCCAGGGACAGACTGCCTTGGGATGCCATATGCAGCACCCCTCTGAAGTTAAGCCTTTGAGATTAAGGAGTCAGCTGTGCTTGACACCAAGCATCCCTCCTTTCCTGCCTCACCCCTCTGTTTGCTCACTCTTACTTCCCTGGAATTGTACTCTTTAATAAGGAGTAACACCTAAGCCTTTGACTTGAGCTCTGCTTCTGAAGAAGTCAGACTGGGCTGGGACAAGTGTGAAAACCTGCCTTACATTTTCAAAGTATTACATTTTATGTTCTGTGCCAGATTTGTCTTTAAAATTGGCTTAGCCTTGTGAGTGTTAGCACTGAAGATGCTATCAGCTAGAGATGAGCAAGTAGGGTTTTTATCTGCATTATGTCAACAAGTGCTCACTTGTCTGCCAGAAGACAGTAAAATTAGAAAGTCTCTCAGTCCCCAACTCCAATGTGACTACCAGGACTGTGATTCCAGGGACCTTTCCCAGGTAGAGGGAGACCATCCTTTGCCTTGCAAATGGAATTATGTTAAAATGCCAGTAATTGGGGAAACAAAATTACTCTGTAGACACTGTTGCTGTAGGCACTGCTGAGACTCAAACTGAACTTAACAAGCTTCCCCAACAAAGGAAAATGACTTATCCTTCCATGGGCTAAATTGAAAGTAAAATATCCATTTTGAAAGACAGAAAACCTACTATAGCTATAGAATTCCTGCCAACTAAATTAGGCAACATTTTTGGTTAAAACCCTAAAACTTGATGGCATATCAAAACTTGACATAGTACAGTTGCTATGGTTTGAATATTTGTCCCCTCAAAGCTTATGTTAAAATTGAATTACCATTGTGACATTATTGAGAGGTGTGACCTTCAAGATGCAATTAGGCCATGAGGATCCACCCTCATGAGTGGGATTGGCGCTGTTATAAAAGGGTGAGTTTGACACCCTCTTACTCTCTTGCCCTCTCTCCTTCCACCCTGTGATGACATAGCAAGAAGTTCCTTGCCGGATGCCAGCACCTTGATATTGGACTTCTCAACCTCCAGAATTATAAGTCAATAAAATTCAATTCATTATAAATTACCCTGTCACAGGTATTCTGTTATAGCAGCACAAAATGGACTAAAACAGTAGTTTGCCAAAGGACTAAACTGCCTAACTCCAGGCCAAGGTCTTTTGGGCATCACCCAATCAATTTCTTTTGCAGTCACATGGTGGCCAATCCTGTGTGAGCAAAAGGCAAAACCATCTCTACAAAGCTTTTGCTTTTTTTTTTTAAATTCAACTATTAGCTTCTTTGCAATTAGGCTAAAGAAAGCTGAGAATAGCCAGAACAACAATTACATGAGTCTGATTCCCCTGGAAAGTAGGAGGAAAATAGAAAGGAAGAGTCTTCAGCCTTAGTTAGGCTAATTTACATCATTGTCTCCTTATGAGATACCCAGAGCTGTTGAGGGTGGGAGGGTGAAGAGTTGTGTGTGTTTTGAGGAGGGTGATTTTGCATATGGCCCCTGGACACTATTTAAGGAGTTGTTGCTAAGGAGGTCTGGGGAGTCTGAGAATTCATCCAGAGCTGAGAGAATTTTAGTGGGCTTGTGCCTGTCTCTGTGAGTGAGGAATGATGCACTTTCACAGTGATGCTGGCTTGGTATCACAGGAAGCACACCAAGGCTGGGAAAAGTTCCTGGGGAAATGACTTTCCAAAGGTCTGTGGTGCTCAACTACTGTCACTGTTTAGTTCTGGTAATCACCCCGGAGGCCCTGGCTCAGAAAATCTGGAGGGAGGCCATTTGTAGCCAAAGATGACAACCAGGTTCATAGGGGCAGCTGCCAGAGTCTTTCCCCTCCCAGTGTGGGTCCAGGATTCCAGAACTGTCCACTGTGATCACCCAACTGAGGACTCACTTGAAAAGTGAGCTTTATTAGGAGGCCTTGGGCCTCCCATCCCCATCACTCTGAAAGGCATACAGAGGCCTGGACCTTTCTGGGGCTGGTAGAGACTGTGTAGAAGTTCTCCTGGGAGGAGGAGAAAATAACATTAGTGAGGTGGGAACATAGAAGAAATTAAATTCACTGTTTGACAGTTCAGCCCAAACTCTCCCCAGCCCAGGGGTTCTAGCTGACTCGGCACAGAATGTAACAGCACAGGTAGAGCTTCTGGCACTGAGACCCTGTTCCTATAGACTGAGCTTCTTTGGGTCTGCTCTAGGTTCTACCTGCTATTTGGGGGGTGAGGATTATTTGGTGAATTCAGGGTAATTTCAGTTGTTGAAGAAAGCAATCAAAACAGTCAAAACAATGACTAAGGACAGAGAATATACAGAAAATCCCAAACCAGGGCATTTTCTCTAGAATCTTCCACTCACAAAAAAAAAAAAAAAAAAATAGAGGCCAACAGAGACTATAGACATGTGCTTGATAGAAGTCAAGGTTACCCAGATCTCCTTATCGTTATTCCCCGAATGACTTCCATATTCTTTCCTCTCATCTCTGAGGACACTCCCCTCTTCAGAACATACACTGTGTATTCCCAAGGTTTGGTCTTTAGCTCTTTGATCTGATTTTTTTCCCTCTTTTGAATGCTAATTCCCAAAAAGCTCACTCCCTAAATATTACCTTATGGATTCCTATAAACCAGTCTCCACTCCTGCCTGGAGATTTTTCCACATGGATGCTTATGTCACCTAGGTGTCACCCACAAGCCCAGAGCCCTGAGGTCCTCCCTGGCCCCTTTGTGTCCATCTACCACATTGGCATGACCATCAAGTTCAGACTATTATTTTTTCTTGTCCCTTTTTTGTTGTTCCCATGTCTATCATCCTGACCATGACCTTTGTCATCTCACACCTGAATTATTGCATCAAGGAATCTAGCCAACAGCATTCTTTTCCTTTCCAGCTCATTCTGTACCCTCTACTGTCAGGTGAATTCTCCTTGAGCATCTTTACTATGTCCTGTCACCCACTTATATCTAAACCTCCGACATCAATTTCCTGGAGCACTGAATTTGAGCTCAATCTGTATGGGGGTCGAGGGGGTGGGGTGGTGGAAATGAGAGGGAAGGTGAGGAAGGAACCAGGCAGGCTTCCCTGGTCCTTGACAACTTTGCAGGGAGCACTCTGTGGGCAGCTACCTAGCAGGACTCTGGCTCTTGTTTATATGGAGGTTGATTCAGTTCTAATTACAAGTGAACACAATACCGCAATACCACCCCAAATCCTTAGCCACTAACTCATGTTGCTCTCACTAAGAGAAGTTAAAAAATGAGCAGTTTTCTACACTTCTACCCACAGGATCAGATAAAAGAAGAATTGATTCAGTGACTCAGGGTTTCCTTCTGCTGATAATCCTACCCTCTTGCCCATGGTGCAGTTTCCGGATTAGTTTGCCTGATCTGTGTAGCATGGCTGGGCTCTCTGATCAGGATGGAGAGGGGAGTGATTCCTTTTCTTCTCAGCTTAACACAATGCTGTCTTTTCTGCCCTTGGAACTTAACCTGGATTGAGTGGTGCTCACAAGCTGCTATGGATACTTGGGTCTCTAGTCATCCCTTTCATGTGGAAACTACTCAAAGAGAGTGTTAAATCTAATACTCCAATTGTAAAGAACTCTAAAAATGGAAGAGAGGATATGTGTAAATAAAGACAGTATATTCCCAAACCCAATATCAATAAGTTTTCACAAAAATCCAGCAGTTTGTTTGATCCTTGCCATAGCTCCCTTTCTTTAGGGGTGCTGATGTAAAATTAGAGTCCCACCAAGCCTTTGCTTGTGTGTGTGTGGTTTTATGTCATTGAGTCAGACACACTGGGCAAATATGTCCATGTTTTTCTATATTGTTCACTTTATGGTGTATTCATTTTCTTCCCCCCACAGCACCCTTACCTGGTTTCTCAACTATGCAATATGCTGAGCCCGGCGTTTACAAAAAGAAAGAAAAAAACTCTTGAAGATTCGAGACTCTAAGCCATAAGACTTCACCAGGAAAAAAAACTCAATATGGATTTATAGGAAAAATTTATTTTCATTTGCCTTCTTTGGAAGCATAAAATGAAGATGCTTGAAGGTATAACAGATAATTCTAAAATTTACTGTATTTAGAAATGAAAGAAGATTTGGCTGGACATAAGAGTAGCAGTATAGAGGAATGGTTATGAGCATAGGCTTTGAAGACACAACTGACTGTGCTGTGTGGCTTAAGAGAATTGACTTAACCTCTCTTAATTCACAACATTATGAGGAGTCAAGCAAGATGACTCCTCATAATGTGAATATTAAATGACAAGTGCTGATATGGTTTGGCTGTGTCCCCACCCAAATCTCATTTTGAATTATAGCTCCCATAATTCCCATGTATTGTGGGAGGGACCTGGTGAGAGGTAATTGACACATGCAGGTGGGTAATTGCCATGCTGTTTTCATGGTAGGGAATAAGTCTCATGAGATCTGATGGTTGTATAAGAAGAAACACCTTTCGCTTGGTTCTAATTCTTTTGTCTGCCGCCGTGTAAAATGTGCCTTTCACCTTCCACCATGATTGTGAGGTCTCCCCAGCTATGTGAAACTGTGAGTGAATTAAACCTCTTTTTCTTTATAAATTACTCAGTCTTGAGTATGTCTTTATCAGCAGCATGAGAACCAACTAATACAGTTAATTGGTACTCTTAGAATGGGGTGCTGCTGTAAAGACACCCAAAAATATGGAAGCAACTTTGGAACTGGGTAACAGGCAGAGGTTGGAACAGTTTGGAGGATTCAGAAGAAGACAGAAAGATGTGGGAAAGTATGGAACTTCCTAGAGACTTGTTGAATGGCTTTGACCAAAATGCTGATAGTGATATGGACAATAAAGTCCAGAGTGAGGTAGTCTCAGATGTAGATGAGGAACTTGTTAGGAATTGGAACAAAGGTGACTTGTTATGGTTGAGCAAAGAGACTGGTGGCATTTTACCCCTGCCTTACAGATTTGTGGAACTTTGAACATGACAGAAATGATTTAGTGTACCTGCCAGAAGAAATTTCATAGCAGCAAAGCATTTAAGAGGTGACTTGGGATCTGGGATCCAAGATGGCCGTTTAGGAACAGCTCAGGATTGCAGCTCCCAGTGAAAGCGCAGAGGGTGATTGGACGCCGCATTTTTATTGCCCACAGACTAGGAAATTCCCAGGCGGAGGAGCTCCATGGGTCGCCAGCGCGGCTGTTTCGGCCAGCCTGGCTGTGTCGGCCGGCGCTACTGCTTTGCCCCACGCAGCTGCTTTGTCAGTGCCCCGGCGCAGCGGTTCTCTGTACAAAATACACTGGTCCGGGTTCCCTTTTGGCTGGCGATTGGAGCCATGGGAAGTCGCCCATTCATCTGTTTTAAAAGGGGACTGAACCGGGAACCAGGACAGTAGAGTCCAGGCAAAAAAAGCACCACGAATCTCAGTGCCACTGTTTAAGCCAGCGCAGTGAGTCACCGCATGGGAAAACACACAGATCCTGGCGCTTCTTCAACAGGCGACTGGAACACCAACTTTAAAAAAAAAAAAAGGCTCAGAGGCAAGGAGCCAGGCGATCAGGCTCAGCTGGTCCCACCCCCCCCACAAAAGAACAGCAATCAGAAACTCTCTGGATTGAGAGTTTCACAGCAAGCGCAGCTGAACCTGGGATGGTCCAGCTCTGTAGGGGAGGGGTGTCCGCCATTACCGAGGCAGCCCACCACTATGGAGGTAGTCAGCCAATGCTGAGGCAGCCCGCCATTGCTGAGGCAGCCCACCATTGCTAAGGCAACCCACCACTACAGAGAGACTCCGCCTTAACAGAGGCGGGCCACCATTGCCGAGGCAGTTCTAACTACACCCATATAAACAGGACTGCAGGGAAGTTCACTAGGCAGCTGGGTGGAGCCCATAGCAGCTCAGCAAAGCATCTACAGGCAGACAGTGACTAGGCTGCCTCCTTGCTGGGCAGGGCAGCTCTGAAGGAAAAAAAAAGAAGGCAGCAGCATAATGGAAACTCATAAATAAAACCCTAAATCCCTGGGACAGAGCACCTGGGAACAAAAAGCGGTTTATGAGTTCTGCTGCAGCAGACCTAAATGTACCTGCCCAGCAGCTCTGAATGAACAACGGAGCTCACAGCTCAGCATTTGAGCTCCTATAAAGAACAAACTGTCTCCCCAAGCAGCTCCATGACCCCTGTATATCCAAAGGGCCACCTCATAAAGGAGAGATCAGACTGACACTTGGCAGATATCCTTCTGGGACAAAGATAGCAGAAGAAGAAAACTGGTAACAAACCCTACTGTTCTGCAGCTGCTGCAGGTGATCCCGAGGCAAGCAGGGCCTGGAGTGGACCTCAGCAGACCTACAGCAGAGGGGCCAGACTGTCAGAAGGAAAACCAAGAAACAGAAATAACCTCATCATCAGCAAACAGAACGCCCACTCAGAGACCCAATCTGACAGCCAGCAACTACAAAGACGACAAGTGGATAAATCCATAAAAATGGGAAGAAACCGGCGCAAAAAGGATGAAAACACCCGAAATCAGAACACCTCTCCTCCTACAAGGGATCACAACTCCTCACCAGCAAGGGAACAAGGTTGGATGGAGAATGAGTGTGATGAAATGACAGAATCAGACTTCAGAAGGTGGGTAGTAAGAAACTTCTGTGAACTAAAAGAACATGTTCTAACCCAATACAAAGAAAATAAGAACCTTGAAAAAAGATTTGATGAAATGCTAATGAGAATGGACAAATTAGAAAGGAATATAAGTGAATTGATGGAGCTGAAAAAACACAAAACGAAAACTTCGCGAAGCATGCACAAGTATCAACAGCCAAACTGACCAAGCAGAAGAAAGGATATCAGAGGTCGAAGATCAACTCAATGAAATAAAACGGCAAGGCAAGAATAGAGAAAAAAGGGTAAAAAGGAATGAACAAAGTCTCCAAGAAATGTGGGACTATGTGAAAATCCTAATCTACGTTTGATAGGTGTACCTGAATGCGACAAAGAGAATGAATCCAAGCTGGAAAATACTCTTCAGGATATTATCCAGGAAAACTTCCCCAACCTAGAAAGGCAGGCCAATATTCAAGTCCAGGAAATACGGAGAACACCACAAAGATATTCCTCACGAAGAGCAACCCCAAGGCACATAATCATCAGATTCACCAGGGTTGAAATGAAGGAGAAAATACTAAGGGCAGCCAGAGAGAAAGGTCGGGTTACCCACAAAGGGAAGCCCATCAGACTCACAGCAGATCTCTCAGCAGAAACCCCACAAGCCAGAAGAGAGTGGGGGCCAATATTCAACATCCTTAAAGAAAAGAACTTTCAACCCAGAATCTCCTATCCAGCCAAACTAAGCTTCATAAGTGAAGGAAAAATAAAATCCTTTGGGAACATGCAAGTACTCAGAGATTTCGTCACCACCAGGCCAGCTTTACAAGAGCTCCTGAAAGAGGCTCTACATATATAAAGGAACAACCAGTACCAGCCACTCCAAAAACATGCCAAATGGTAAAGAGAATCAACACAATGAAGAATCTGCATCAACTAATGGGCAAAACAGCCAGCTAGCACCAAAATGGCAGGATCAAATTCACACATAAGAATATTAACCCTAAATGTAAATGGACTAAATGCCCCAATCAAAAGACACAGACTGGCAAATTGGATAAAAAGACAAAACCCATCGGTGTGCTGTATCCAGGAAACCCATCTCACACGCAAGGATACACAAAGGCTCAAAATAAAGGGATGGAGGAAGATTTACCAAGCAAATGGAGAGCAAAAAAAAAGCAGGAGTTGCAATTCTCATCTCTGATAAATTAGACTTTAAAGCAACAAAGATCAAAAGAGACAAAGAAGGACATTACATAATGGTAAAAGGATCAATGCAACAAGAAGAGCTAACGATCCTAAATATATACTCACGCAATACAGGAGCACCCGGATACATAAGGCAAGTTCTTAATGACTTACAAGGAGACTTAGACTCCCACACAATTATAGTGGAGACTTTAACACCCCGTTGTCAATATTAGACAGATGAACCAGACAGAAAATTAACAAGGATATCCAGGACTTGAACTCAGACCTGGACCAAGCAAACCTAATAGACATTCACAGAACTCTCCACTCCAAATCCACAGAATATACATTCTTCTCAGCACCACATCACACCTACTCTAAAATTGACCACATAATTGGGAGTAAATCACTTCTCAGCAAATGGAAAAGAATGGAAATCATAACAAACAATCTCTCAGACCACAGTGCAATCAAGTTAGAACTCAGAATTCAAAAACTAACCCAGAACCACACAGCTTCATGGAAACTGAACAACTTGCTCTTGAATGTTGACTGGATAAACAGTGAAATAAAGGCAGAAATAAAGATGTTCTTCAAAACCAATGGGAATGAAGACACAACATACCAGAATCTCTGGGACACATTTAAAGCAGTCTCTAGAGGAAAATATATAGCAATAAGTGCCCACATGAGAAGCAAGGAAAGATCTAAAACTGACACCCTATCATCAAAATTGAAAGGGCTAGAGGAGCAAGAACAAAAAAACTCAAAGCCTAGCAGAAGACAAGAAATAGCTAAGATCAGAGCAGAACTGAAGGAGATAGAGACACAAAAAACCCTTCAAAAAATCAATAAATCCAGGAGCTGGTTTTTTGAAAAGATCAACAAAATAGACCACTAGCCAGGTTAATAAAAAAGAAAAGAGGGAATAACCAAATTGATGCAATAAAGAACGATAAAGGAGATATCACCACGGATTCCACAGAAATTCAAACCATCATCAGAGATTATTACAAACAACTCTATGCACATAAACTAGTAAACCTGGAAGAAATGGATAAATTCCTGGACACTTGCCTCCTGCCACGCCTAAACCAGGAAGAAGCCAAAACCCTGAACAGACCCATAACAAGGTCTGAAGTTGAGACAGCAATTAAGAGCTTACCACCCAAAAAAAAGCCGAGGTCCAGACGGGTTCACAGCCAAATTCTACCAGACATACAAAGAAGAGCTGGTACCATTCCTTCTGAAACTATTCGAAACAATCCAAAAAGAGGGAATTCTTCCCAAATCATTTTATGAGACCAACATCATCCTGATTCCAAAACCCAGCAGAGACTCAACAAGAAAAGAAAACTTCAGGCCAATATCCATGATGAACATAGATGCAAAAATCTTCAATAAAATACTGACAAGCTGATTGCAACAGCACATCAAAAAGCTTATCCACCATGATCAAGTAGGCTTCATCCCGGGGATGCAAGGCTGGTTCAACATACGCAAGTCTATAAACGTAATTCACCACATAAACAGAACCAAAGACAAAAACCACATGATTATCTTAACTGATGCAGAGAAGGCCTTTGACAAAATTCAACAGCCGTTTATGCTAAAAACCCTCAATAAGCTAGGTATTGACAGAATGTATCTCAAAATAGTAAAAGCTATTTGTGACAAACCAACAGCCAATATACTGAATGGGCAAAAACTGGAAGCATTCCCCTTGAAATCTGGCACTAGACAAGGATGCCCTCTCTCACCACTCCTATTTAATAAAGTGCTAGAAGTTCTAGCAAAAGCAATCAGGCATGAAAAAGAAATAAAGGGTATTCAAATAGGAAAGGAGGAAGTCAAATTGTCTCTATTTGCAGACGACATGATTGTATATCTAGAAGACTGCATCGTCTCAGCCCAAAAGCTCCTGAAACTGATAAGCAACTTCAGCAAAGTCTCAGGATACAAAATCAATGTGCAAAAATGACATACATTCCTATACACCAATAACAGACTTAAAGAGAGACAAATCAAGAATGAACTTCCATTCACAATTGCCACAAAGAGAATAAAATATCTAGGAATAACAAGGAACATAAAGGACCTCTTCAAGGAGCACTACAAGCCACTGCTCAACGAAATAAGAGAGGACACAAACAGATGGAGAAACATTCCATGTTCATGGTTAGGAAGAATCAATATCATGAAAATGGCCATACTGCCCAAAGTAATTTACAGATTCAATGCTATCCCCATCAAGCTACCAATGACCTTCTTCACAGAACTGGAAAAAACCACCTTAAACTTCATATGGAACCAAAAGAGAGCCCACATAGCCAAGTCAATTCTATGCAAAAAGAACAAAGCAGGCGGTATCACACTACTGGACTTCCAACCAAACTACAAGGCTACAGTAATCAAAACAGCATGGCACTGGTACCAAAACAGAGATATAGACCAATGGAACAGAACAGAGGCCTTGGAGGCAATGCCACACATCTACAACCACCTGATCTTTGACAAACCTGACAAAAACAAGCAATGGGGAAAGGATTCCCTGTTCAATAAATGGTGTTGGGAAACTGGCTAGCCATGTGCAGAAAGGAGAAACTGGACACCTTCCTGACACCTTACACTAAAATTAACTCCAGATGGATTAAAGACTTAAACATAAGACCTAACACCATAAAAACCCTAGAAGAAAATCTAGGCAAAACCATTCAGTACATAGGTGTAGGCAAGGACTTCATGACCAAAATACCAAAAGGATTGACAACAAAAGCCAAAATGGACAAATGGGACCTAATCAAACTCCACAGCTTCTGCACAGCACAAGAGACAGTCATTAGAGTGAATCAGCAACCAACAGAATGGGAAAAATTTTTTGCAGTTTACCCATCTGACAAAGGGCTAATATCCAGAATTTACAAAGAACTAAAACAGATTTACAAGAAAAAAACTAACAAGCCCATTCAAAAGTGGGCAAAGGATATGAACAGATACTTCACAAAAGAAGACATACATGAGGCCAACAAACATATGAAAAAATGCTCATCATCACTGGTCATCAGAGAAATGCAAATCAAAACAACATTGAGATACCATCTCACGCCAGTTAGAATGGCAATCATTAAAAAACCTGGAGACAACAGATGCTCAAGAGGATGTGGAGATATAGGAAAACTTTTACACTGTTGGTGGGAGTGTAAATTAGTTCAACCATTGTGGAAGACAGTGTGGTGATTCCTCAAGGACCTAGAAATAGAAATTCCATTTGACCCAGCAATCCCATTACTGGGTATATATCCAAAGGATTATGAATCGTTCTACAATAAGGACACGTGCACACGAATGTTCATTGCAGCACTGTTTACAATAGCAAAGACCTGGAACCAACCCAAATGCCCATCGATGATAGACTGGACAGGGAAAATGTGGCACATATACACCATGGAATATTATGCAGCCATCA
>NW_022436999.1:1311360-1322459 GCF_009761245.1 Sapajus apella | reverse complement strand
GCAACCAACAGAATGGGAAAAATTTTTTGCAGTTTACCCATCTGACAAAGGGCTAATATCCAGAATTTACAAAGAACTAAAACAGATTTACAAGAAAAAAACAAACAAGCCCATTCAAAAGTGGGCAAAGGATATGAACAGATACTTCACAAAAGAAGACATACATGAGGCCAACAAACATATGAAAAAATGCTCATCATCACTGGTCATCAGAGAAATGCAAATCAAAACAACATTGAGATACCATCTCACGCCAGTTAGAATGGCAATCATTAAAAAACCTGGAGACAACAGATGCTCAAGAGGATGTGGAGATATAGGAAAACTTTTACACTGTTGGTGGGAGTGTAAATTAGTTCAACCATTGTGGAAGACAGTGTGGTGATTCCTCAAGGACCTAGAAATAGAAATTCCATTTGACCCAGCAATCCCATTACTGGGTATATATCCAAAGGATTATGAATCGTTCTACAATAAGGACACGTGCACACGAATGTTCATTGCAGCACTGTTTACAATAGCAAAGACCTGGAACCAACCCAAATGCCCATCGATGATAGACTGGACAGGGAAAATGTGGCACATATACACCATGGAATATTATGCAGCCATCAAAAATGATGCGTTTGTGTCCTTTGTAGGGACATGGATGAACCTGGAAACCATCATTCTCAGCAAACTGACACAAGAGCAGAAGATCAAACACCGCATGTTCTCACTTATAGGCGGGTGTTGAACAATGAGAACACATAGACACAGGAAGGGGAGCACTACACACTGGGGTCAGTTGGGGGAAATGGGGAAGGACGGCGGGGGTGGGGAGTTGGGGAGAGATAACAAGGGGAGAGATGCCAGATGTAGGTGATGGGGAGGAAGGCAGCAAATCACACTGCCACGTGTGTACCTATGCAACAATGTTGCATGTTCTTCACAGGTACCCCAAAACCTAAAATGCAATAAAATAAATAAATGGGAAAAAAAAAGACGTGACTTGGGTGCTGTTAAAGGTATTCAGTTTTATAAGGAAAGCTGAGCATAAAAGTTTGGAAAATTTGCAACCCAACAATGCCGTAAAAATGAAAATCGCACTTTCTGAGGAGAAATTCAAGCCAGCTGCAGAAATTTGCATTAGTAACGAGGAGCTAAAGGTTAATTTCCAAGACAGTGGGGAAAATGTCTCCAGGGCATGTCAGATGTCTTCACTGTAGTCCCTCCTATCACAGGGTTAGAGGCCTAGGAGGAATAAGTGGTTTTGTGGGCCAGGCTCAGGATCCCTGTGCTATGTGCAGTCTAAGAACTTAATGCCTTTTGTCTCAGCCACTCCAGCTGTGGCTAAAAGGGGCCAACATAGAGCTCATGCTGTGGCTTCATAGGGTACAAGTCCCAAGCCGTGGCCACTTCCATGTGATGTTGAGGCTGTGAGTGCACAGAAGTCAAGAATTGAGGTTTGGGAGCCTCTGCCTTGATTTCAGAGGATGTGTAGAAATGCCTGGATGTCCAGGAACAAGTTTGCTGCAGGGTCGGGGCCCTCATGGAAACCTCTGCTAGGGCTGCGTGGAAGGGAAATGTGGGATAGGAGTCCACACAGAGTCCCCCAGTGGGGTGCTGCCTAGTGGAGCTGTGAGAAAACGGCCACTGTCCTCCAGACCCCAGAATGGTAGATCCACCAACAGCTTGCACCATGTACCTGGAAAAGCTGTAGATACTCAATGCCAGCCTGTGAAAACAGCCAGGAGGGAGTGTGTACCCTCCAAAGCCATAGGGATGGAGTGGCCCAAGACCATGGGAGCCCATCTCTTGTATCACTGTGACCTATATGTAAGACGTGGAGTCAAAGGAGATCATTCTAGAGCCTTAAGATTTGACTGCCCTGCTGGATTTCAGACTTGCATGGGGCCCTTAGCCCCTTCATTTTTGCTGGTTTCTCCCATTTGGAATGGGTGTATTTACTCAATGCCTGTACCCACATTGTATCTAGGAAGTAACTAGCTTGCTTTTGATTTTACAGGCTCATAGGCAGAAAGGACTTGCTTTGTCTCAGATGAGACTTTGGACTGTGGACTTTTGAGTTAATGCTAAAATGAGTTAACACTTTGGGGTACTGTTGTGAAGGCATGATTGGTTTTGAAATGTGAGAACATGAGATTTGGGAGGGGCCAGAATGGAATAATATGATTTGGCTATGTTGCCACCCAAAGCTCATCTTGAATTGTAGCTCCCATAATTATGTGTTGTGGGAGGGACCCGGTAGGAGATAATTGAAACATGGAGGCTCTTTCTCCCATACTGTTCTCATGGTAGGGAATAAGTCTCATGAGGTCTAATAATTTTATAAGGGGAAACCTCATTCCCTTGGTTCTCATTCTGTCTTGTCTGCCACCATATGAGATGTGCCTTTCACCTTCCACCATGATTGTGAGGCCTCCTTAGCCACGTGGAACTGTGAGCCCATTAAACCTCTTTTTCTTTATAAATTACCTAGTCTCAGGTATGTCTTTATCAGCAGCATTAGAACAGACTAATGCAGGTGCTTAGTGTGGAACCTGACACATAGTAACAGACACAAATCACAAATTCCCCAATCTAAAGGTGGATCTGACAATTGGACAGTACCTCTTTCGTTCTCTCTGTCTTTCTTCTCTTCCTCCCTCCTCCTTTCCTTCCTTTATTTTCATTGGAAGTCTATTCTCTGAAAATTTTCTGCTCTGTGTATGTAAAATATGGATAACATAAAACTTACCATTTTAACCATTTAAGTGTGCAATTCACTAGCATTAAGAACATTTACATTGTTGCACAACCATTACCACCATATATCCCCAGAACTTTTTTTGTTATTGTTTTGATTTTGGAGACAGAGGCTCAGTCTGTCACCAGGCTGGAGTGCAGTGGCATGATCTTGGCTCACTGCAACCTCCACCTCCCAGGTTCAAGCGATTCTCCTGCCTCAGCCTCCCGAGTAGCTGGGACTACAGGCGTGTACAACCACACCCAGCTAATTTTTGTATTTTTTTAGTAAACGCTGGGTTTCATCATATTGGCAAGGATGGTCTCAATATCCAGACCTTGTGATCTGCCCTCCTCATCTTCCCAAAGTGCTGGGATTACAGGCATGAGCCACTGCACCTCGCCTATTCCCAGAAATTTTACACCATCCCAGGCTGAAATTCTGTACTCATTAACTCCCAATTAATTTCTCCTCTTAGCTTCTGATAACCACTCTTCTACTTTCTGTCTCTATGAATTCACCTATGTTAGGTACTTCATATGTGTGGAATCATGTAATATTTGTTCTTTTGTGTCTGGCTTCTATTTCACTTAGCACAGTGTCCTCGAGTTTTATCCATGCTGTAGTGTGTGTCAAATTTCATTTCTTTTTATGGCTGAATAATATTCCATTGTATGTATATGTGTGTATATCACCTTTGGTTTATCCATTCATCTATTGATGTGGACATTTAGGTTGCTTCTACCTTTTGGCAGTCATGAATAATGCTGCTATGAACACTGGTATACACATACCTGTTTGAGCCCCTGCTTTCTGCAAAGCACTTTTAAAAGCTGTGGTTCATTAAGAAAAATTATAAAAACTTGGAACTAGGCAAAAGACATTTCTGGATGACCTTCCAATGAAGTGCTAGGTGCTGTTAAATGGAACAGGTCTATCCTGCATGGAAATATCTGATTTTGTAGGGATGCTTACCTTTGAGTTGCATTTATGATTGATTCAGTTATTTACAATCTGTAAGGATAAAGGTTAGTGTGTAGAAAACTGACAGCATTACAGTGATTCTTGCCCAATAGCAATGCAAATGATTTCTGCCCAGGAGAAAAGAAAGCTAATCCAAAGTTATAGCTAATTCCTTACAGGATATTTTAATAGGTTTAAAAGAGTCAGTGAAAGAAAGAGAAAATCTGTTTAATGTTAATTAGGATGATTTTGCTTCTTGGTTTATATCTTGGTTTGCTTTCCAAAAAACTACAGCATGTAGGCATGCTTACTCCTTCCCCTACCAGATGTTTCCTGTAAATTGCCCCTCCTTAGGCCAGAGCTGGTTCTATGCCAAACCCAAGGGTTTCTTGGCTGTTTGGATGGTAACAACATACCCCAAAACTTCTTCCAGTGCCAGGCTTTTACCTGAGCCTTAAATTCCTAGAGTGGCTGAGTTCAAATCACTGTTTACTTTTTCAGGGGCATGTACATTTTAAGCCTCTTAAGTGTGACCTAAGTAAACTCTGATAAAGGAGCATCAGGTTTTTAAAATCAATGTGATAACTCAGAAAATACTTATTAAGCACTTGTAATGTAGTTTTTGGTTTTTCTAGATGCTGTCTTCTTCTAGTTTTGGGGCCTGTCCAAAGGCCGACTGGTTTCCCTTTTGAACAGCTAAGTTCACATTGCCAGCATCTCTCAGACTCTAGGCCTCTGTGTATCCACCCTAATTGCCCCAGGGCCAAGTACCAGACAGTTAGGAACAGCCCTTATGTCCTGGAGTCCACAAAATTATTCAAATTAGCCAATCCATGGAAAGTTCATGAAAGCTAGCTAACCCCACCCTGATTGCTATACTAAGCTGCCTCTACAGCTCCAGCTCCAAATTACCCTGTCCTTAGGCAACGCTCAGTGTGACCCTGCCTTTGTTAAAGGCGTTTGAACCAAAGCAACTCCATCTTGAGTAGGGGCTGTAGGGTATAAGGCTGAGACCTACTGGGCTGCATTCCCAGGAGGTTAGGCATTCTAAGTCACAGAATAAGATAGGAGGTTGGCACAACATACAGGTCACAAAGACCTTGCTAATAAAACGTATTGCCATAAAGAAGCTGGCCAAAACCCACAGAAACAAAGATGGCAATGAAAGTGACCTCTAGTCATCCTCACTGCTCATTATATGCTAATTATAATGCATTAGCATGCTAAAAGACACTCCCACCAGTGCCATGACAGTTTACAGATGCCTTGGCAATGTCAGGAAGTTACCCTATATGGTCTAAAATGGGGAGGAACCTTCAGTTTCAGGAATTGCCCACCCCTTTCCTGGAAACTCATGAATAATCCACCCCCTGTTTAGAAGAAATAACTATAAGTAACCTTAGTTGTTAAAAATAAATTTTTGGTGGTGCAAGAAAAATAGCACTCAAACATTAATTTTCTCAGTAAAGCAAATTTATTCCTGCAGAAGGGTAACTTTCAAAGGTCTGGTCACCACGAGGGCACACACTAACAAAGGAAAGCAGGAGTTTTTATTACCTCTAACGCGGCTTGTCCCTGTTACTGTGTCTTGACTCCATTGGCTGGAGTTGGATTGCACAATCTAAGCTAAACCCTGTTGGCTGACTTGAAAAGTTCAGGAATGCGGTTGTATCAGTGGGAAGGTGGGAAGATCAGTTTCAGCTGGAGTAACTGTTGCGATGGGAGGGGTAATTCACAGACTGGTTAGCAGATGTGGAATGTGGGCTCTATAGAGGACTGGCGGGAAGGTTGTTTACCAGGACAGGGGGAACACAGAGAGTAAGGATGTCTGGCCTTGAAAGCAGGGAACAAAGGGCAAGGAAACTTAAGTAAGATAAACCTTTGAAGAAGAATTTCTTACTGTATTCAACATTTGTCCAGCAGCCCAACCTGCTGCTCTGCCTACAGAGTAGCCATTCTGTATTCCTTTACTTTCTTAATAAACTTTCACTTTACTCTGTGGATTTGCCTCAAATTCTTTCTTGCGCAAGATCCAGGAACCCTCTCTCAGAGTCTGGATTGGGACCCTCTTTCCAGTAACACCTTTACTAGGAGTTCTGCCTTATCATCTCTCTGTGTCATTGTGTTGTGTTTCCCTATCCGAAGAGCTTTAGATCTTGTACAGCAACACCCCTATGTGCCAGGGATCCCCTGTGTCATGATAGAATGTGGGCAAAGGAGAAATGATCTTTGCTCTTGAGGAGCTGACAGTCCAGCCAGAGAAATATAAATCCTTACATTAAGAGGTAAAGAAGAAAACACAAAGTGTCTTAAGCCTCAAGAGCTTGTCAGAGGAGTGCTGAGGAGGGATTGAGGTTATTTGGAGTTGGGGGGCGGGGTGCAGAGGTTTTTCTAGCCCCCAACAAAACTTTTTGGTCAACAACCTTGATTTCTCAATTGGAATCTTCATTTCTTATGAAGAATCCTCCTGCTCTCTTTCGAAGTCCAGACCTATTTTCCCGACTCCAGTTCATTTTACAGCTTTACATGTTTACTATTTTAATTTGGTGGTGGGCTGGGTGTGGAAAAGAGAGAATAGCATGAGTAAGAGGAGAAGAGTCAAGGGTGGGTTTTTATAACTTGCACCTCTTTTTGCCATGGGAAAGTGATCCTGTCTCTTCTAAGCCAAGACACACTTAGCTCTTAGCCAGGAAAATGAGGTCTATTCCTTTGTAGTGGTAAATCTGAAAACTCTTCACCAATCCCATTTTCCACCTTTGCATGCCCATTTGTCATGACTAAGAGAATTGATGTCTGTATCCATGGACATTCTTGAAATCCTAATAGAACTCATTTCCCTGGGCCAGAACTAGGCATTGGGATGCGGTGAGAGAGGGCCCTGGGGCATACAATTTAAGGAGGCCCTTTCTGTCCCTGCGGTATAAGGGCGGGGTTGCACCTGGACTGCACAATCTAAGCTAAACCTGTTTGGCTAAGTTGAAAAGTGCAGGAATGCAGTTGTACTGGTGGGAAGGCTGTATTGGAATCTTTGTTTCTTAGGAAGAATCTTTCTCTCTCTTTAAAAGTTCAGACCTATTTTCCCTACCCCAGATCATTTTACAACTTTACATGTTTATTATTTTAATTTGGTGAGATTTGTCTTTCTCTGGCTGGACTGTCAGCTCCTCAAGGACAGTGCCTCCTTAAGGTTTTTGTGCCCTGAATGCCTCACTTGCCTCACCGAGTCCTGGCCACCATCATCCCCATTTTATGGAAACTGACAGCACCGCAAATGTACCAGCTTTCTCTCTAATACCATCGCCCTCCCTCAGTACACCCCTCAGCTGCGCTCAGAGGGCTTCACCCCATTTCCTTTACTCCCTGGAACCCCGGCCATTCTTCCAACCCACCTATGGGAAGAGACAAGGGTATTTAAATTGTAAACACATTTTTATTTAATCAACACTAAAGAAAACAAACAAAAACCGAACATCTCTACTCCATCAACACAGGCAAGTTAAAAACATTTTTTCCTTTCTAAAGTTGCCAAGCTAACTCAGGTTATAAAGACATGTGACATTAATTTCTAGCATACCTGAGCTGGGCAGTATTACAGCCCTCTCTGGACTTGAGAAATGGAAAGTAGTCTTCACTTCAACTCTTAGGAGCGCCAGCTCTCAAAGGGGCAGCTTGCTTTGTTTGTGGAGCTCAAATGTGGAGAGAGGTGAGAGCATGAAGGGGATGTCTCTGTGGTTCTCCTAGGATGTGATGAGGGCTCACCTGGGGGCTCCGAAATCACATCAGAGAGCCCAGAGAGGATCTGAGGAATAATGATTGAGGCTGTTGGAGAGTCTAAAACGTAAACAAGGGCTGCAAAATTAATAATACAGCGTTCAGTGCATTCTTTTGAACACAGGAAGTTGGAAGGCTGTTCTTGTGGATATTAGCGATTCTTCCAATGCTGTCTACTTTTAGAGAAGACCTTGCTCTTTGGCATTCTGTTTCACCCATGTAGTGTCTCTCTTTGACCACAGAAGAGGAAGGCTGTTTAATACTAGTGGGATAAAATTATTTCTTTCCTTTTTTCCTTCTTTCTTTTTTCTCTACCCCTCACTCTCCTTCTCTCTCTTTTATCTCTTTCTTTTTCTCCTTCCCTCCCCTTCTATTCCCTTCACTTTTCTTCTCTCCATTACCTCCCTTCCTTTTATTTTCTTTAGAAATACATGCAATGCCAAATCCAAAGAAGGGAAATGGATCATACCATCCTTCGCTTGTCCTTAGAAAACAATTAATTCTCAGAACTTAGCTCTGTGGAGTGAAGTGATTAAGGCTGAAGCCCTGTTGATAGGATGACAGTGAATTATGCCTCAATTTTGCCTTTTTGGAACACTCCAGATAAAGTAGCTTCATCCTTATCACACTTATCACTGTCTGAAACTCTTCCTGCTTAAAAGTTGATTGTCTGTCTCTCTCATTAAAAGATAAGTTCATTGAGAGTAACATCTTTGTTTTATTCTGACAGGATTTTCAACTAATGTCATTGTGCACATTGCACAGTAGGCAATCAACTAATATTGACTGACTGAATGAATGGATATATGAGTGAGTTGTGTTCTAATCATGAATAATCTAAGTAAGCACTAATAATGTGTTTGGGTTCTTTCGTTTAGGAGACTTCTGTCTAAGGTGTATTTCAGGCAGTGGGTTAGGCACTGAGATTAAGGCAGTGGACAAGACCAAGGTGGTTCCCGCCTTTATACAGCTAAGAGCCTAGCAGAACATAAAATCAATAAACATGTAATTTTGGTGAACTGCGTCTTTGCAAGGTATATCTTTAATTTGGTTGGTTTGCTTTGGAGGAAAATAATTTAGGTATAACTTGAAGGCTGTTAGGTATATCTTAACAAAGTTTTGAAAGAAATCCAGGGCTTCTGGAAGGGCATATCAGTTAGAGATTGCTTTTCCTACATATATTAGAGTCCTGACTATAGGAGCTTAACCACACTGGATTTATTTTTCCTCTTATAGCAGGAAGGCTGGTGAGGCACTCTAAGGATGGTGCAGTGGCTCCACGGTGTTGTCAATGTTTTAGCATCTTTCTATGCTCCTGCTCTGCCATCCCAGGCATTAGATTTCATAAAATATCTGTTCCATTTCAGGCCTCCACGTATTCACTTTCCCCTTTTTTTTTTTTTTTTTTTTTTTTTTTTTTCAGATGGAGTCTTACTCCGTCACCCAGGCTGGAGTGCAGTGGTGTGCAATCTGGGCTTACTGCAACCTCCGCCTTCTGAGTTCAAACAGTTCTTCTGCTTCAGCCTCCCAAGTAGCTGACATTACAGGCATCCCCCACCATGCCCGGCTATCCATATTCACTTTCCATTCAAGAAGAAGGAAGTGACAAGGTGGAGGGGGAGGTACCTATAGTGGAAAATCAAAGTCTTTCTTTAAAAAATTAAAAAAAAATTTTTTTGACACAGGGTCTCACTCTGTCACCTAGGCTGTCACTCACTGCAGCTTTGAACTCTTGGGCTCAAACCATTTTCCCATCTCAGCCTCCCAAGTAGCTGGCATTACAGGTCTGCTCCACCACACTCAGCTAATTTACTTGGTTTTATTTTTTGTAGAGGGTAGGTCTTGCTATGTTGCCCAGGCTTCTCTCAAACTCTACCTCAAATGATCTTTCTGTCTCAGTCTCCCAGTCTTTCTTGAAGTCACCATGAAGCTTCTTCCAAACTGTGTTCCATGGTCACCCTCAAATGCAGAGAGGCTGGGACTATGGTTTTTTTTTTTTTCCCCTGAGGTGAAGTCTCGCTCTGTTGCCCAGGCTGGAGTGCAGTGGCATGGTGTCGGCTCCCTGCAACCTCTGCCTCCCAGGTTCAAGCAATTTTCTGCCTCAACCTCTAAGTAGCTGGGTTTACAGGCACTCACTACCATGCCTGGCTAATTTTTGTATTTTTAGCAGAGAGGGGGTTTCACTGTCTTGGCCAAGAATATAGTATTTTTCCCTGGGCAAAAGATATATTGCAGGTGTAATCCCAGCACTTTGGGAGGCCAAGGCGGGTGGATCACGAGGTCAAGAGATCGAGACCATCCTGGTCAACATGGTGAAACCCCGTCTCTACTAAAAAAATACAAAAAATTAGCTGGGCATGGTGGTATGTGCCTATAATCCCAGCTACTCGGGAGGCTGAGGCAGAAGAATTGCCTGAACCCAGGACGTGGAGGTTGCGGTGAGCTGAGATCACGCCATTGCACTCCAGCCTGGGTAAAAAGAGTGAAACTCCGTCTCAAAAAAAAAAAAAAAAAAAAGATATATTGCAGGGTGGGACCAATGGCAAATGCTACCCCATTACAAAATCAGGTTTCATTAGCAAGGAAAAAGAAGAGAATAAATACAGGGTAAACATCTAGTCACTTGCGGAGTCTTCCACTGGGGACTTATTTCCTCCCAAACTTGTTCAGATAGCCTAAGCTGGCCTGACTGTGGTTAGTGACTGGAAACAAGAACTTGGTGCATTTCACGGGAGAACACACCTTAAAAATGCTGGGTTTTCAGTAGGCAGTGACAGCAGACTCTAGCATCAGCAGCCAAAACAGTGACATTGTTCCTGGACCAAACTGAGGGTCTGGTGCTTATTTTCATAGCCCAGTAAGGAGATGCAAGCAAACTGGGAAGGAAGAGAATTGGTTTCTGTAACAGGGTACAGGGAGAAGGCTAGGAAAATATTGCCAGACCAACTGAAAATTACAAAGTTTTCCAGTGCTTATATACCTTCTAACACAAGCCGAGGGTTGGGCATGGTTCATTGGAGATACCAAAGATGCATGATATTGTCATGGCCCTCCAATGAGAAAGAAAAATTTAAACAAATGAATAACAACATAGTATGAGTAAGGATCAAATGATTGATGGAGAATTCAGAGGTGGGCAGGATCACCATGGTCGGTGGGAGAGGAGAACATGTCATGGACATGGTCATGTAGCAGGAGCGGCCACGAGAAACAGAGCTCTCAAATACTGAATGGGAAAGGAAGGAGTTTATTATTATGATTAGGGCTGGGAGCCGGGTGATGATTTGTCTTAACCCAGCTCGTCTAACAGAGAGGCTTTACCTTTATATAGGCTTACACGCTAGATGTTACGCATGAAAGGATTTTAGGTTTACAGCCTTAGAAAATGGGTTTTGGATTTACAGCTTTAGGAATCACATGTGAAAAGGTTTCTGAGTTTACAGTTTTAGAAATTACATATGAAAGGGTTTCGGGTTTACAGTTTTAGAAATCACATGTGAAAGGGTTTCAGGTTTACAGTTTTAGAAATCACATGTGAAAAGGTTTTGGATTTACAGTTTTAGGAATCACACGTGAAAACGTTCTGGCCGGGCGCTGTGGCTCAAGCCTGTAATCCCAGCACTTTGGGAGGCCGAGG